>NC_134418.1:650377-747877 GCF_030867145.1 Opisthocomus hoazin | reverse complement strand
GCAGGGCCTGACATCCCGTTCCCTGCACGCAGCTGGTGCAGAACCCCTACCAGTTCGACGTGCTGGTGATGCCGAACCTCTACGGGAACATCATCGATAACCTGGCCGCCGGCTTGGTGGGCGGCGCCGGCGTGGTTCCCGGCGAGAGCTACAGCGCCGAGTACGCCGTGTTCGAGATGGTGAGGAGCCGCGGCTCGCGGGGGGGCTGCCGGGCCGTGCCAGCACCGCCGGCTGTTGGTGGGCTGCTGGGGGTGGGGGGGTCCATCCTGGCCAGCAGGGCGAGGGAGGGGGTTCTGCCCCTTGACTCCACTCTCCTCAGACCCCACCTGGAGTCCTGCGTCCAGCTCTGGAGCCCCCAGCATAGGAAGGACATGGATGGGTTGGAGCGGGGCCAGAGGAGGCCACGGAGATGATCCGAGGGCTGGAGCACCTCTCCTCCGAGGACAGGCTGAGGGAGCTGGGGCTGTTCAGCCTGGAGAAGAGAAGGCTCCGGGGTGACCTTAGAGCAGCTGCCAGTGCCTGAAGGGGCTACAGGAAGGATGGAGAGGGGCTTTGCACAAGGGGGTGCAGTGATAGGACAAGGGGGGGAACGGCTCCAAACTAACAGTGGGCAGATTGAGATGAGATATTGGGAAGAAATTCTTCCCCATGAGGGTGGTGAGGCCCTGGCCCAGGCTGCCCAGAGAAGCTGTGGCTGCCCCCTCCCTGGCAGGGTCCAAGGCCAGGTTGGATGGAGCTCTGAGCACCCTGGGCTGGTGGGAGATGTCCCTGCTGATGGCAGGGGGGTTGGAACCAGCTGATCTCCAAGGTCCCTCCCAACCCAAGCATTCTGTGGTTCTCCCCCGCAGGGCGCCCGCCACCCCTTCGCCCAGGCCGTGGGCAGGAACATCGCCAACCCCACCGCCATGCTGCTCTCGGCCGCCAACATGCTGCGGCACCTCAAGTAGGTGCCTTTCGTGGGGGGGGGCCGCCGTGGGGCGGGGGGCTGCCGTGGGGCGGGCAGCGGGCCTGGCAGCGGGGCTGACCCGTGGCTCCGTTCCTCCCCCCAGCCTGGAATTTCACTCCAATTTGATCGCGGAGGCGGTGAAGAAGGTGATCAAAGTGGGCAAAGTGAGTGTCGGCCGGCCTTGCGCGTGCCGGTAGCGGTGGTCGCGGTCGCCGCCGCCGGACGCATGCGAGTCTCCGACCCCGTCCGGCTCGGATCCTGCTGCGTGCGGCTGCAGCCAGCGCCGGCCGCCCTCGGCGCTTGGCTGGGGGCTCGCGTGCTGCTGCCGCCGCGCTCGCTGCTGCGGGGCAGGGCTGGGGGGCACCGCCCGGCCCCTTCCTCGCCCTTCGCCCCGCGCGGGGTGCGCAGGGGGGAGCTGCTCCCCTGGCCCCGCTCCCCGGGGGTTCGCCCCGTTCACCCTCGCGTTTCTCCCTTGTTACCCCCCCCTCCCTCTGTTGGATTTTTAGGTGCGGACGCGGGACTTGGGCGGTTACTGCACCACTTCCGACTTCGTGAAGTCTGTGATTGACAGCCTGCACCCCCACTATGGCGCCTGGGAGCCCCCCGCACCCCGCGCCGCCGGGGGGTCACCCCGCAGCAGCCGCCCCTAGCTGACGGCAGCGCCCCAGGAGGAGGGGGCTGCTCTCCCCCTGCCCGGGAGCCCCCCGCAGTCACCACCCGTGGGCCCAGCTGCGGTCGCAGCGAGGGTCCCCACGTCCCCCCGCTTGGCGCAGCAGCGGCTGGGCCGCGCGATGAGGATCTCGGGGTGACCCGGGGGTGCGGGACCCCGGCTCCTGCAGGACCCCCCCCCCCCCCCCCCCGCCCGCGGGGCCTTCAGCAATAACCGGGACTACAGGGGCCGAGCCGCCCACCCCCCCCCCCAGCACCCTGGTGGGCATGGGGCAGGTGCAGGGCGAGGGTCCCCTTCCCGCACCGTCCCCTGCGTGGGGAGGGGGCAGCTCTGTCACCTCCCGCCCCGGGGCTGCGCAGGGGGGTGGGGGCTGCGCTCGTTGCCCCCGCACTGGGCCAGGCCTTCATCGCTCTGCTCTGTACTCGGGTTTGCAAATAAAGGGTCCAACGCTACCCCCCCCCCGCCCAGGCTGTGTGTCCCCCCGCCCCGGGGCCAGTTGCAGGGCGGCTGCGGAGAGCGCAGGGCCGGCAGCACAGGGCTGTGTGTGTCTCCCCCCCCGCCCCCAACCAGCCCTTCACCATCCCCAGCGAAATCCGCTGGTCCACTCCACCCCACCCCCCACCCCCCCACAGCCAGAGGGCCAGAGCCCCTGCTGCGGTGAGGGGGCTGCTGGGACCCCCGTGGTGGCCGGGAGGAGTAGTGGGCCTCCTGCACCCCCCCCAGCACCCCCGCACAGAGGGGATATGTGTGTGTGTGTGTGTGTGTCCCGGGGGCTGCGGGGGGCTCTGGTCCCCCTGCCACCCCCAGCGTGGGTTGGGGGTCCCGCCGCGCTGCAGCCCCCCCCCAGCTAACGCTGCCCTCTCCTTGCAGGTGCGCACGGCCGACATGGGGGGCTACGCCACGTCCCTGGATTTCACCCAAGCCGTGATCGCTGCCCTGGACGCCTAGGGCCCCCCCCTGCCGCCCCCCCCCCTTGCTGCGTAATTTATTATTGCTTCCCCCTAATAAAGGTGGTGCCTCAGCGCTGCGCTGTGTCCCTCTGCCAGGCGGCCGTGGGGCTCCGACTCGGGGCAGGCAAAGTCAGGCTGGGCCCCCGCAGCCCCTCCCGGGCTCCCACCCGCGCCCCCCCAGCAGAAGACGATGTGGGATGAGCGACCGCGGCCCTTTATTGAGGCGCAGTCAGACCGTTCCCCCCCTCCCCACGGGCTGGGGTCCCCACGGCCCAGCCCCGCCCCGAGAAGGGGCTGTGGGGGGGATGCTGCCGGGCCCAGGGGCTCTCCCCCGCCCCCCGGGTGCCCAAAGCCCCCAAACGCAGCTGTGCTGCCGCGTCACAGGCCGGGGACGCAGCTGCCACCGCACGCTGGCAGGCACGGCTGCGCGGAGCGACGTCCTACCCCGTCCAAGTCCTTGCTGCCGGGGACGGCCCGGCGGCCCTAGTCCTCCTCCAAGTCCCGGGCCTTCTTCTTTTTCTTCTTTTTCTTCTTCTCCTCCTCCTCCTCCCCCTCCTCCTCCGGGGCAGCCTCCAGCACCCGCTTCCTTTTCTTCTTGGGCAAGGCCTCTTCCTCCAGCCCGTTCTCCTCCAGCTCCGGCTCCGGCTCTGGCTCCGATTCGGCCTCCGGCTCCTGCTGCTGCTTCTTTCTCTTCTTCTTCTTGGACTCAATGTCGTTCTCCTGAGGGGAACCTCAGGGTTGGCAGGAGTCGGGCGGCTGCCCCAGGTCCCACCCTGAACCCCCCGAACCCCCTCAGCGCGGGGCTCCCACCCCGCAGCCCCCGCCTCACCTCCGGCACCGCATCCTCCGCCTCCTCGGCAGCCACAGCCAGCGCCTCCAGCCGCCGCTTCTCCCGCTTCTGCTTCTTCTTCTCCCTCTTCTCCTGCTTCCTCCTGAACTTGGCCACCACCTCGCTCGCCTGCCGGAGCAGAGCCGCGTGTCGGCGCCGAGAGCCCGCGGCCCGGGACCCCCCGCCGCGGCGCCGGTCGGATCAGCCTCATTAAATCAGTCTTTTCCCTCCACAGCGGGTCAGGACTCAGATCAACATCATCTCCACCGGCGCGGCGTGCACCCCGCGCGGCCTCACCTCTGCCACCGCCTCCTTCATCACCTCCAGGTTCTTGCGCGGCGCCTCGCCCGTCTCGTAGAAGGCCAGGCGCTCCTCCACCTGCTCGCGCAGCTTGTCCCCAAAGACGCTGGTGGGGACTTCTGCGGGGAGGGGACAGGGCTCAGCACCCCCCGCCAGGCCATGCCCGCCCCGCCGCCCCGCTCTGCTCAGCCCACGCGAGTCACCATTCACCAAGTGAGATGCTGTTGACGAAAAATTGTGCCATCACGGCAGAGCGGGCCCGCGAGCGCGTCCCCCCGCCCCGGCACCTGAGAAGCAGTCGATGCGCGAGGCGATGGTGCACTTGTTGGCCAGGTAGCGTGAGATGCGGCCCTTGTTCTTGGCGGCCGCTCGCCCGATGAAGGTGGAGTGGAAGATGAGTCCGTACTTGGGGGTGTTCCCGCGCGTCTTCAGAGCCCTGCAACCGGCCGCGAGCTGTCGGGGGCCGCGGGCACCCCCGCGCCGGAGCCACCGCCAGCAGCCTCGGCTCCCGCCCGCACACGGCACGGCCCACCGAACAGCCACCGTCCCCCTCGCTGGCCCTGCTGACCTCCGGGGGGCCCGCGCACAAAGCCACGGTGGTCGCTCAGAGGCCGGCGCTGGCTGCTCACCCGCAGCCGGGGCCCGGCGCGTCGCAGCCAGCGGCCTGGGGGCCCGCCATCACCGCGACCACCCCGCAGCGGTACCTGAAGAGGGCTTTCTCAGCCCCCAGGATCTGCACCGTCGAGGCCGGGAACTTGGCCAGGTTCGTCAGGCTGCCGGCATGGGAGATGAGGCGGGCGCCCACCTGGGAAGGGAGAGGGCGGGGGGTCACGGCTGTCCCTTGCCGGGCGCTCGCTCCAGCCCGTGCGCAGCCCCAGGCCGGGGATCAGCAGCAGAGGTGTCAGCAGGGGAGCTCAGGGGATTGACAGACTTGCTCAGACATCATCTCCGCGGCCTGGGGCAGCCCCGACCCCGCACTCACCACCTCCCCGATGAGCGCCGAGAGGCTGGGAGCCACCTGGCTCATCTTGGAGCGCAGGTACTCCTGCAGGCCCCTGCGGTACTCCGACAGCGAGATGACGCGGCTGGAGAAGCTCTCGATGTTGATGAGGTCAAGGGGGCAGATGTCCATCCCTGGCGAGAGGGGCGGCAGGCGCTGAGTGGAGCCGCACGGACGCACAGGGCCCATCGCGGGGCTGCGGCCGAGCCGCTGCTCACCCATGGAGGAGCGCGAGGCTTCCAGGATGGCCTGCGCCTTGGCAGCGTCCATGACGATCTCCTCCAGCCCTGGCAGGCTCTCCTCGCTCAGCTCCCTCCGGTTCCTGATGAACTTGGCCAGCCGGCAGTACGCGTAGTTCTCCGCGACGATCTTGATCAGCTCGGGGAAGTGGTACCCGTACCACTCCCTGCGGGGACAGCGTCAGCGCCGCCGCCCGGCCCCGTGCCCCGTGCCCCGCGCGTGTTCCCCCCGGCGCGCTGCAGCCGGGCACCACTGCCCGCGCTGGGCCGCGCCGGAGGCCATGCTCTGCCTCCCCGGTCTGTACAGGCAGCCGGAGAAGCAGCTGCCTGCGGTAAGCGTGGGGAGAGCCCCCCGCCCCCGGCCCCCCGCTCACCGCACGCGCATGGAGAAGGTGTTGATGTCCTTGTCCAGCTGGTCCAGCAGGCTGATGGACTGGATGATCATGTTGTCCACCCGGTTGACGTTGAACTTCACCTTGGCCCGGGAGTAGCTGTGCCCCAGCCCCAGCTGCGCCTTGGAGGCCGACTGCGCCGTGAGCCCCTTCACCAGCGCGTGGAAGTGCAGCCGGATCCCTGCGCAGGGGGCACCCAGCGTCACCCCCGGCCCGCCCCGGCCGTCCCCGACCCCCCCGGCCCGCTCCCCGACTGACCGCGCAGGATCTCGGCCACCACCCCGCCCGTCTGGCACTGGTAGCCCAGCTCCTCCAGGATGGCGGCCCCGATCTTGGCATCGGCGACCCCCAGCAGCACCTTCTTCTTCTTGGCCGGCAGCGAGGTCTCCAGAAGCAGCCGCAGGTCCTCGTGCAGGAGCCCTGGGGGGGTTCGGGGGGGGGGGGAATCAGGGCGGCTCCCGGCGCCGGGGGGGGTCCCGGTGCCGGCCCCGCTCACCTTCCGAGACGGCATTGATGTTCTCGAGCGCGCTCTGCGCCGACTTGAAGGGCGCGAAGGCCACGAGCTTCACCACGTTGTGGAACTTCCCGATGGTGAGGACGCTCTGCTCCACCTGCGGGGGGGCCCGGCCCGGTCACCCCCGGCCCCGCCACCCCCGGCCCGCGGGAAGGACCTCCCCGGCCCCACCGCCCCCCTCCGGCCCGCGGGAAGGGCGCCCCCCCGCCGCCCCCGGCCCGCGGGAAGGATTCCCTCACCCCGACCCCCGGCCGTACCTCCGGCAGCAGCAGCCCGATCTCCTCAACCTCCCGCACGGCGAACAGCGCGTACCCGGCCGCGTGCTCGAACAGGACGTGGAGCAGCACCTGCGCCGGCACTGGTCACCGCGGGCTGGGGGCGGCTCCCCCGCTCCCCACCCCCGCCGCACCGGCACCGCACCGGAGACCCCGGCCCGGGCTCCGCGGCGCCCCAAGCCCGTGCACGCCCATCCCCGGCCCCCGTGGGCCCCGGCCCGGCCCGATGCGGGCGGATGCGGCCAGCCCGGCCCGGCCCGCCCAGCGCTCACCATCTTGCCGCCTCCACCGCCGCCCGGAACTGGCATCGCCGCGCCGGAAGCCCGCCCAGACCGCCCGCGGCCAATCAGCGGCCGCCTCTCCGCTCCCCCCCACCAATCAGCGCAGGCTGTCCTCGACGGAGCTGCCCCCCCCGACCAATCAAGCAGAGGTATTGGCGGTCCCGCCTTCCTTTGCCGCCTCTGCCAATCAGACCTAAGAAAAGCCGCGGCGTCCCGCCCCTTCCTGCTCCCCGGCCAGTGAGGGCCGCCCGCCCGCCTCCCGCCCCTTCCCGCGCTCCGCTCCGCTCCCCACGCGGTTCCACGCGCTGCACTGGCAGCACGCGGCGGGGCCCGCGTCTCCCGTCTTCCCCCCGGTCCCCCCATGTCCCGTTCCGCCCCTCCCCAGTCCCACCTCCCCCAGGTCCCCCCGTGTCCCGTTCCGCTCCCCCCCGGTCCCGCCTCCCCCCGGTCCCCCCGTGTCCCGTCCCCTCCCCGTGTCCCCCTCCTACCGGTCCCCCCGTGTTCCGTCCCCCCGTGTCCCGGCCCCCCCATGTCCCGTTCCGCCCCCCGCGATTCCCCCCGTGTCCCGTTCCCCCCGTGTCCCGGTTCCCGGTGCCGGCGCAGCAGTCGCGGGGCCGCGGGCGGGTTCAGAGCTGATTTATTGGCGAGGGGGGGTGGGGGGAGAGCAGGGGGCTCCGGGCGCCCCGGGGCAGCGCAGGGCCCGGTGCCGGTGAGGGTGGGGGGGGTGAGGGGGGGGGGGGTCTCTCCCCGGGCCCGCGGCTCCGGGCCCGCGGGGGGGTCTCGGGGCGGTGCGGGGGGTCCGGGCCCCTCAGGAGGCGAAGTGGCCGCGCAGGCGGTGCAGCAGCTCGGGCCCCAGGAGCAGGCGGTGCCGCCGGCCCTGGCCCGGCGCGCAGGGGAAGCTGACGCGGCCGCAGCAGGCCGGGCCCTCCTCCCGCTCCTGCCGCGCCTGCGGGGGACAGCGGCGTGGGCCCGGGTGCGGGGGGGAGCGGGGGGGTCCCCCGTGTGCCCCCCGCCCCGGGCCCGGGGTCTCACCTTCAGGAAGGAGGAGGAAGGGAAGGTGCCGAAGGTGGTGGGGACACCGGCGCCCAGCTGCTGCCCGACGGCCTCCCGCAGCGCGTCGTCCTGCAGCGGGGGAGACGGGGTCACCCCCCACCCCCCCAGAGCCCCTCGCTGCCCCATGGGGACCCTCACCACCCCCAGAGCCCCTTACCCCCCCAGAGTCCCTCGCTCACCCCCCGACAGCCCCTCACTCGCTGCCCCACAGAGCCCCTCACCACCCCGCAGAGCCCCTCACTCACTGCCCCATGAAGACGCTCACCTCCCCCCAGAGCCCCTCGCTTGCCACCCCACAGAGCCCCTCACTCACCCCCCAGAAATCCTCACTCACCCTCACAAAGCCCCTCGCTCGCCACCCCAGAGGCCCCCACTCAACCACCCAGAGCCCCTCGCTCGCTGCCTCACAGAGCCCCTCGCTCACCACGCCAGAGCCCTTTGGAGACCCTCACCACCCCCCAGAGCCTCTCACCTCCCCGCAGAGCCCCTCACTCACCACCCCGCATCCCCAGGGACAAGGCAGAGGGGTCAACCCCAGCCTTGCCTCAGAAGGGGGAGGGGGCAGCACCTTGCCCCCCACCACCGCAACCGGAGGGGCCGGCGGGAGCAGCTGCGGTGCTGGCACTGGGACGGGGCCCCTTCATCCCCCCCGGGGTGCCGCCACGACCCCCCTCACCCCGGCAGCCCCCGCCCGGCGCGGGGGAGCCTGCCTTACCCTCAGGGCGTCGATGGCGGCTTGGAGGGCGCAGAGCCGGGCCGTCTGCTCCAGCAGCCGCGCAGACGAGCTCCTGGCTGTGAAGACACGGGGCGAGGGACACAGCGGCGTCAGGACGGGGCTGCGCGGGCGGCCGGACGCCTCCCGCGCGAGCACCGGGACCCGGCTCGCCCAGCCCCGACCCCCGACCGGCGGCGAGGCCTGCGGCTGGGCACCGGCCACCACCGCAGCGCGAGCACGGCAACGGCCGCCACCGCCGGCTCGTCCGAATGCGGGCACGGGAGGTTTGCAGGAGGGAGGAGAGGGAAGGCACCCTCCTCCCTGGGGAGGCCCCATCTGCAGTGCTGGGTCCAGTGCTGGGCTCCCCAGTTCCAGAAAGATGAGGAGCTACTGGGAGAGAGTCCAGCGCAGGGCTGCGAGGATGAGGAGGGGCCTGGAGCATCTCTGCTCCGAGGAGAGGCTGAGGGAGCTGGGCTTGTTCAGCCTGGAGAAGAGAAGGCTGCGAGGGGACCTTCGAAATGGCTCTAAATATCTGCAGGGGGGAGGTCAGGAGGACGGGGCCAGGCTCTTCCCAGTGGTGCCCAGCGACAGGACAAGGGGCAATGGGCACAAACTGGAGCAGAGGAAGCTCCAGCTGAAGATGAGGAAGAACTTCTTCCCTCTGAGGGTGCCGGAGCCCTGGCCCAGGCTGCCCAGGGAGGCTGTGGAGTCTCCTTCTCTGGAGATATTCCAGCCCCGCCTGGCCACGGTGCTGTGCCCCCTGCTCTGGGTGACCCTGCTTGGGCAGGGGGCTGGGCTGGGGGACCCCAGAGGGCCCTGCCAACCCCTGCCATGCTGGGATTCTGGGATTCTGTGCTCGAGCTCCAGCCGGCGCGGGCTGCGGGGCACTGGGTGCGTGCACAGCTCAGGTTCTTCGTTACCCAGGGAGGTCTCGGGGTCGAGAGGCTCCCGGCCCGGCCGGCAGCGCCGTGGGGAGAGGCCGAGCCACGCTGACTCCGGGGAGCGGCTTTAGCCCCCACGCACGGGACCGGTGCCACGCTGTCCCCCGACACGCGAACGCCTGCGGCTGGGGGGACGGGGACGGCCGCCTCTCGGGGGCACAGGGCCTGTCCCCGCTGCGCAGGGGAGCCCGGTCAGCGCCGCATCCCGGGATCGCCGCCACCGGAGCGGATCCCGCGCAGGCAGGAGCTCTGCCCCGCAGCAACCCCTGCCCCGGGCGCTGGCGGGGTGGGAAGGGGGTGCTGGTCCCTCCCGGGCGGGGGGAAGGCGCGGAGGTCGCTCACAGACCTGGGCCACGCTCCCTCCGGCTCAGCTGCCCGCAAACCCCCGCTCCCCCGGCCACGGCGTGTTTGTGTAGGACCTACCCGACTTGGTCTGCTTCATGTCCACGACCTTGGCGTTGGCGCTCATCTGGTAGAGGGTTTCCAGGAGCTGGCTGCTCTTGCGGTAGAGGGTCTGGGTGGCCAGGCCTTCCCCCTGCCCGCCCCTGGCCACGGAGAGCTTGGGCACCTGCAGAGGCGTCAGGCCGGCCAGCTCCATCTTCATCTGCGCTCCCTGCGACCCAGGCGAGAGGGGCGAGGCGTTTGTTCAGGAGGAGCGCAGGAGAGAAAATCGGACAGCGAGGCAGCACAGGGGAAGGCCCAAAGGGCGTGAAACCACAGCCCAAGCCAGGGAGGACCTTCCCCGGGTGGGAGCACGGCCGCCCACGACAGCAGCGACGGCGCAAGCGCTCCAGGACCCCGGGAACCCTGCGACGAGGAGCGGAGCGCGCGAAGCCTCGGGGAGGGGAAGCAGCCGCTCGCCGCTCTCAGAACCGTAACTCCGCAGTGGCCGCAGGCGTGACTCGCTGGGTTTCAGAGCCAGCGTTCACAGCTACAGAGCCGGCGTAACCATCTGCATAACCATAATTCCATCTCTGTGCATTCGTATTAGCGTGACCTGGGCAGGCTGGAGAGCTGGGCAGAGAGGAACCTGATGAGGTTCAACCAGGGCAAGGGCAGGGTCCTGCCCCTGGGGAGGGACAACCCCAGGCAGCAGGACAGGCTGGGGCGGCCCTGCTGGAGAGCAGCTCTGTGGAGAGGGACTGGGAGTGCTGGGGGACGACAGGGTGACCAGGAGCCAGCAGCGTGCCCTGGCTGCCAAGAAGGCCAATGGGACCCTGGGGTGCATGAGGAGGAGTGTGGGCAGCAGGTCAGGGAGGTTCTCCTCCCCCTCTGCTCTGCCCTGGGGAGGCCCCATCTGCAGTGCTGGGGCCAGTGCTGGGCTCCCCAGTTCAAGAAAGATGAGGAGCTACTGGAGAGAGTCCAGCGCAGGGCTACGAGGATGAGGAGGGGCCTGGAGCATCTCTGCTCCGAGGAGAGGCTGAGGGAGCTGGGCTTGTTCAGCCTGGAGAAGAGAAGGCTGAGAGGGGACCTTCGAAATGCCTCTAAATATCTGCAGGGTGGGGGTCAGGAGGACGGGGCCAGACTCTTCCCAGTGGTGCCCAGCGACAGGACAAGGGGCAACGGGCACAAACTGGAGCAGAGGAAGCTCCAGCTGAACCCGAGGAAGAACTTCTTCCCTCTGAGGGTGACGGAGCCCTGGCCCAGGCTGCCCAGGGAGGCTGTGGAGTCTCCTTCTCTGGAGATATTCCAGCCCCCCTGGCCACGGTGCTGTGCCCCCTGCTCTGGGTGACCCTGCTTGGGCAGGGGGCTGGGCTGGGGGACCCCAGAGGGCCCTGCCAGCCCCGGCCATGCTGGGATTCTGGGATTCTGTGAACGTTCTCCAGTTAATTCAATTATTTTCCGCTTTGCCCATTTCCTCGTGTTAGGTTCATATTGTGTCAGCTGGCGACGGGGGTCCCTGTTCTGAAGGGGGGACCAAGGCTGGGCACCTCCAGCTCTGCCTCTCGCTCCCAGCCGCCGACCCCGTGCTCGGCCCCTTCCCCCGAGCCAGAGCCCCTTCCCCAGCTTGTCACCGGTGGGAGCTCGCTGCGAGCCCCCGGCAGAGCTGGGCTGCTGACCAGGCGCAGTGGACAACGCGCCCTTCCTCCAGCTCAGCCCACGCGGCCGCATCCCTCCCGACACGCGGCACGGCCGGGACCTGCCGGGACCCGCCGCGGGCGGCCGGGGACGCGGCACGGGGCGAGGCACCTCGCCGCAGCTCACCTTGAGCCGGTTGTTCTCGTTCTTGAGGTGCTTGATGGAGAGCTGCAGGGCATCGATTTGCTGGAGCAGGAGAGGCGAATCCTTCACCTGGACGGGTCCCGAGCCGCCTCCCGTCCCCGGGCCGGCCCCGACACCTGCGGACGGGCACAGACGGCAGCGGCGTGAGCGACGGCGCAGGCGAGCGCGGCGCAGGACATGCGGGCAGGCTCAGCGGAGGGAGAAGCATCTGCAGCGCGGGGGGAAGCAGCGTCGCCGGTGTGCGCCCAGGCACCGGCGGAGCCAGCGCAGCCACGCGGCGCCTCCCGCGCTGCTCCGCGGCGACGGCCACGCCGCCGGCCGGCCGCGGCAGCACCTCGCCCCCCGGCCCCGGCACACGAAGCCGCGGGGCTGTGCCGGGCGCTGCGGGGGTCACACCACTCGGCACCCACAGCCGCTCCGTGCCCACCGCTCCCTCCCGGGCTCCCGCCGCCGCCCCGGCTGCGCGCTCCGCTGCTCGGCATCCGAGCCCAGCGCTGCCCTCGAGCAGGAGCTGCCTCCTTCCCCCTGCTCCCCGACCAAGGCTCGTCCCAGGGCCGTGCTTGGGTGCCTTGGGACGCCAGTGCCCCCCGGCATGCACTGCTGGGGGCCGGGGCAGGCGGGGAGCGCTGGCATGCTGGGGCGCAGTACTGTACCTCTCTGCTGTTCCTCTGCAGTACGAGGAGAGGAGCCAGAGGAAAGACAAGAAGAAGCAGAATTAAAGCCGAGGATCAGGTCCGAGAGGAGCCGTGGCCAGAGGAGCTCTGGTCACCGCAGCTGTGTCCTGCGCCGACCCCCGTCCCCGGACTGCGGGAGCAGCGACCGTCCCAGGAGCGCGGCCGGGGCAGAGGGACCCCCCGTGCAGGAGCTGGCGAGCCCCGGCCGGGTGCGTGGCTGTGAGCGACCCGAGCAGGACACACGGAACCCCAGACCGGTTTGGGTGGGAAGGGACCTGACAGACCCCCCAGCCCACCCCCCTGCCACGGGCAGGGACCCCTTCCCCCAGCCCAGGCTGCTCCCAGCCCCGTCCAACCTGGCCTTGAGCCCTGCCAGGGAGGGGGCAGCCCCAGCTCCTCGGGGCACCCCCAGAGTGAAGAATTTCTCCCTCGGATCTCCCCTAAATCTCCCCTCTCCCAGCTCAAAGCCATCGCCCCTTGTCCCCTCACCCCCTGCCCTTGTCCCAGCCCCTCCCCAGCTCTCTCGCAGCCCCCCCAGGCCCTGGAAGCTGCTCTCAGGTCTCCCCGCAGCCTTCTCCTCCCCAGGCTGAGCAGCCCCAGCTCTCCCAGCCGTTCCTCCCAGCAGAGGGGTTCCAGCCCCCGGGTCATGGCTGGGGCCTCCTCTGGCCCCGCTCCCACAGCTCCAGCTCTGCCCTGTGCTGAGGGCTCCAGAGCTGGGCGCAGGGCTCCTGGGGGGTCTCAGCAGAGCGGGGCAGAGGGGCAGAATCCCCCCCTTGCCCTGTGCCCACAGTGTGAGCCAGAGCTCGTGGCCCCAGCGACGCGGGGAGAGGCTGCGGCTCCACGAGGGCCAGGAGCTGCTGCACCCAGGTGCTCCCCAGCGCAGATCCGGCCACGGACCAGGGGCCTGGACCCACCGGATGACTGCCGCCCTGGCCACAGCCCTGAGGACACCGAGCCCTCCGCTCGGGAGGCCACACGCCGTCCCACAGCCAGAGCTCCCGGCAGACACGAAGCCCCGCGGCACGGACGGTGCAAACACCCCTGCACCAGGACCTGCAGCCTCAGCAGGCGCCCGTCCCACACCACCGCCCACCCCGTGCTGCCGGAGAGCCCGGGAGGCCCAGAGGACCCGGGGCTCGCGCTCCGAGCCAGCCAGGGCAGCGCAGCGGAGCCCGAGCAGCCCGGCCGTGCTCCGGAGAGGCAACGGCAGCAAGGACGCGGCACCACCGCCCTGCCCGGGGCTCTGCGCACCCGCGGTCGCCATCGCAGCCCCAACGCCTCCCGTCCTCCCCCCCGCCGGCGCAGGGGCTCCGGCTCTCGCCAGCAGCAGAGTGTGGGAGCGCCGTCCCCAAGCCCCGCTCGCTCCGGCCCGCAGCCCCAGCGCCCGCTCTGCCTCCCGGGCAGGCGTCTGCAGGGCATCCCCCCGCCCAGCTCCTGGCCTCCACCTCGGGAGGACGTCCCAGGGTCCCCCCTCCAGCCTGCCCACGCCCCACGGCCGCCGCAGCAGCGTGCCAGCGCTCTGGGGACGCCGGTCACGCACCTCCGGCAATGCCGGACACGATGGAGGCAACCCCGGAGGCCGGGGCACCGCGCAGACCCTCGATGGTTCGCTTCGACTGGTTGTTCAAGCGCTGCTTCAGCTCCACCTTCTCCGACTCCAGCTGGTCGATATCCGCCTGAAGAGCATCCATGGTCTCCTCAAACTCCCTGGGAAGAGCAGACAGCGCCGCGGTGTAGCCGGAGACGCTCCTCCCTTGGCTGTTCTGCCCAGTTCTCACCCTGCCAGACCGCCCTCCCCCCGCCCCGCGGGCTGCCTGCCCACCGGCTCGCTCTGCCACCAGACCGCGAGTGCCAACGGACGCTGGGAGCATGGTGGGAACGCGCCAGGACGACGGCCCCCTGCGCAGGAGCATCCGAGCAGGGCCTTTCCCAGGAGCCCTCTGCCAGCCCGCGCTCTGCCACGCACCACCGCAACGCGCCCATCCCCGCGGATCCCCCACCAGCGTCCCCCTGCACCGACCCTCCCGGCCGGCCGGCCCCCGCCAACAGCGGCCCCGGCTCACGCTTACTTCTCCTTCTTCTTCAGCAGCGTCTGGGTCTCGTCCAGCTTCGTCTGTATCTTCTCCACACGGTCATCTGCGTCCTTGGACGCGCTGTCCAGCTTCTTCTCCAGGAGGCTGAGCCGCACGTTGGCTTCGCTGAGCTCCTCGCCCTGCGGAGCCAGGGAAGGAATCAGAGAGCTCCAGGGCCTTGGGGATGGTGGGCACCAAGAAAAGCTCCTCACAGCGCCTGGTGCAGAAATCACAGCTCCTGCCCACGCTGCACCTACGCTTGGCACCCATCACCAGCACCCCCCGTCCCAGAACGTCGTTGGGGAAAGGCCAGGACAGGCTCTGGCAGGGAGGCACCAGCACCTCCCTGACACCCAACGTCTCCAGGAGGAGAGCTGGCTGGGACTCCAGACACCTCCACGGGCAGCGAGTCACTGGAGCACGAACGTGACAGCACGGCGGCCAACAGCTCTCCACCGACCCGCCAGGAAGGCAGAGCTCAGCTGAAGAAGAGGAGCCCAGCAATGACCCGAGGGCTGGAGCCCCTCTGCTGGGAGGAGAGGCTGGGAGAGCTGGGGCTGCTCAGCCTGGGGAGGAGAAGGCACCGGGGAGACCCAAGAGCAGACTTTCAACACCTACAAGGGGCTGGTAAGACAGATGGGGACAGGGAAGGTCTGTAGTGACAGGAGATGGCTTTAAACTGACAGAGGGGAGATTCAGACTGGATGTAAGGAAGACATTGTTTGCAACAAGGGTGGTAAAACTCTGGCCCAGGTCGCTCAGAGGTGGGAGATGCCCCAACCCTGGGAACATTCCAGGCCAGGCTGGACGGAGCTCTGAGCACCCTGATGCGGTTGAAGATGTCCCTGCTAATACCCATAAATATCTGCAGGGTGGGGGTCAGGAGGATGGGGCCAGACTCTTCCCAGTGGTGCCCAGCGACAGGACAAGGGGCAGCGGGCACAAACTGAAGCAGAGGAAGCTCCAGCTGAAGATGAGGAAGAACTTCTTCCCTCTGAGGGTGACAGAGCCCTGGCCCAGGCTGCCCAGGGAGGCTGTGGAGTCTCCTTCTCTGGAGATATTCCAGCCCCGCCTGGCCGCGGTGCTGTGCCCCCTGCTCTGGGTGACCCTGCTTGGGCAGGGGGCTGGGCTGGGGGACCCCAGAGGGCCCTGCCAGCCCCAGCCACGCTGGGATTCTGTGCTCACTGCAGGGGGGTGGACTGGATGGCCTCGAAAGGTCCCTTCCCACCCAAAGCAGTCTGTGATGGTGTGGTTCCATGAACAGCTCACCTTGATCTTGAGAGACTTTTTCAGCTCCTTGATGACTGTCTCCCTGTCCTCCAGCTTCAGCCCCAGCCCCTCAGCGTCGGTGATCTCTGCCCGCAGAGCCGCTGCGCGTAGCTCGGCCGGTGGGGTGGGCTGCAGCGGAGACCAGAGGAGCAAGATGCAGAACTGGTATTTCAACAAGAATTCCAGCAATCGCAGAAGGGGCCACATGGCAAGAGGGGGATCGCTCCCGGCCTCCCCAGACCCTGCGGGCCACCGCCGCACGTCCCCAGCTCCCTGCCCCGCACCCTCCCAGGCGACAGCCTCCTGCCGGGGCAGGCACGAGCCGGACTGCGGGACATTACGGAGCAGCTCAGATGCGCTGGCTCTGCCCGAGACCCCTGCAACAGCCGAAGCCCACCTTGGTCTGTGACCTGTCCGCGTCGTATTCTCCCTCCTGCATAGCCGTGGCCATCTTGTTCATGGTGGCGATGAGGATGCTGCAAGACTGGCGCAGACACTCGTAGGGGCTGATGCCCTGGGTGCCGTAGATCTGCAACGGACGGGGAGAAAGTGGCAGGTGGCCCCGGGCTGGGCTCGCAGCCCCCCTCGCAGCCCCCTCCCCGCTCCCCACAAGCTGCCACCGGCCTCGAGAGGCCGCAGAGCCCTGGGTGCGGCCGCGAGGACAGCGCAGAGCAGGGGACCACAAAGCCCTCGCATCCTGGCGGTCCCTGGCCGCGTTCCCGGAGCTCACGGGCAGGTCTGCGGCGCCGAGTGAGACGGGCCCTGGCCTTGCCCCGCCGCGGCAGGACACGAGGGGCCGTCGGGAAGGGGGCTTCCCACCTGCTCGCTCGCTTTGAAGGCCAGATCCTCCAGCTTCACCGCCGGCAGCCCCTCGTTCTCTGCCAGAGGAGCAATCATCTGCGCCCCGGCCGCGGCCACCTCCTGCAGCACGGCCACCACCCAGGTCAGGTGCTTGCGGCAGTCCAGCAGCGTGTCCGACACCTGGGGGTGGGGACAGCAGGACGCTGGGGTCAGGCAGAGACAAGCGGGCTGCTTTCCAGGCGGCTCCCCGGGCGCGGGGAAGCTCCTGGCTGCCCGACGCTTGCCTCGCCCTACTCTGACAGTTCTGAAGCTTACGCAGCGTCACTAGGAAGATGGGAAACACCAGGAAAGACAGAAAGCAACTCAGGGCTGGAGAAGATGAGGTTAAGAAGTCTTGTTTAACTTCTTCATCAATGACCTGGATGAAGAGTAGAGTGCACGCTCAGCAAGTTTGCTGATGACACCAAACTGGGAGGAGCGGTGGACACAGCGTCAGGCTGTGCTGGCATCCAGTGAGACCCGGACAGGCTGGAGAGCTGGGCAGAGAGGAACCTGATGGGGTTCAACCAGGGCAAGGGCAGGGTCCTGCCCCTGGGGAGGAACAACCCCAGGCACCAGGACAGGCTGGGGTGGACCTGCTGGAGAGCAGCTCTGCGGAGAGGGACTGGGAGTGCTGGGGGACGACAGGGTGACCATGAGCCAGCAGTGTGCCCTGGGTGCCAAGAAGGGTGATGGGATCCTGGGGTGCATGAGGAGGAGTGTGGGCAGCAGGGCGAGGGAGGTTCTCCTCCCCCTCTGCTCTGCCCTGGGGAGGCCCCATCTGCAGTGCTGGGTCCAGTGCTGGGCTCCCCAGTTCAAGAAAGATGAGGAGCTACTGGAGAGAGTCCAGCGCAGGGCTGCGAGGATGAGGAGGGGACTGGAGCATCTCTGCTACGAGGAGAGGCTGAGGGAGCTGGGCTTGTTCAGCCTGGAGAAGAGAAGGCTGAGAGGGGACCTTCGAAATGCCCCTAAATATCTGCAGGGGGGGGGTCAGGAGGATGGGGCCAGACTCTTTGCAGTGGTGCCCAGCGCCAGGACAAGGGGCAACGGGCACAAACTGGAGCAGAGGAAGCTCCAGCTGAACCCGAGGAAGAACTTCTTCCCTCTGAGGGTGCCGGAGCCCTGGCCCAGGCTGCCCAGGGAGGCTGTGGAGTCTCCTTCTCTGGAGATATTCCAGCCCCCCTGGCCGCGGTGCTGTGCCCCCTGCTCTGGGTGACCCTGCTTGGGCAGGGGGCTGGGCTGGGGGACCCCAGAGGGCCCTGCCAGCCCCTGCCATGCTGGGATTCTGGGATTCTGTGATCCTGGCGAGCAGCACGAAGCCCAGGACACTGCCCCCCGCCCCAGCTCGCAGCGTTCTCCTCCGCCTGAGCAGCCGAAGCAGGGCACTGCCCGGCAGCGCGCTCCCTCCCGGGGGTCCGCAAGGACAGCCCTGCCCCACCAGCGTCGGACGCCAGCCCAGCTCAGCCCACAGCTCCCAGTGTGTGGCGGGCACGGCCCCAAGTGGGCGGAACGAGGGTGCCCTGCTCCGCCAGCCAGCTCACCGCCTGCCCGAAGCCCAGCGCCGCTGGGATGCCCGGAGCGTCCGTCCCGGGCATGCGGCGCCTGATCTTCTTGCAGAACTGGCGGATGTCGCTGCAGGAGGTCTCCAGGTCCTTGAGGAGGATGGCAAGGTCGGAAGCCTCCTGCCCAGCCTGGGGAGCAGAGACAGGGCCTCAGACAGACCGACGGAGGGACCGTGGGCGAGGGGAGCGCAGCGCGGCCAGCCCCGGCACGTCCTACCTGGAGGAAGGATCGCAGCCGGCACACCTCCACCCCCATGCAGTCCAAGGCACTCTGGGTGAACTGCGGAGCACAGACACAGCTCCCGTCAGCGCGGGGCAAGGCAGAGGGCTGCGCCGGGGCGAACCGGGGCTCTGGTCCCGGGCATTTCAGGACAGGCCCTCTGTACACCCCCCTGCCACGACTCCAGGATTTACGGGAGCAGGAAAGCAGGCGGGGGCATTCCGGCCATTTCTGGTTGCTCCGTGGGGCACAGGACACCGGTCCTTCCCCTGGAAGCGCAGGGCAGTACCACATCCCTCGCACGCAGCGGGTTCTCCACGCTCTCCTTGCTGCTCCTCCACCCAGCCACCCGCAGGGCAAACGGCCCCACGTCCTCTGACCGGGGAGCCCACCCCACCCCCGTGCCCCCCCAGGCAGCGGGCGCTGCGGAAGAGCGACTGCAGCGGGGAGAGGGGGAGAAGAGGCACCGCAGCTCCCCAGATGATCTCGGGTGGGGGGCAGCGAGGGCACAGGCAGGAAACCCGCGACAAGGGAAGAGCCAGGCCCCGCGGCCCCGCTTCACCTTGATGTGGTCGGCCAGCTGCAGGGTGCAGTCCTCCGCCTGCTCAGCCAGGTGGATGCTGTACAGGTGCTGCGGGGAGAGACCGGCAGAGATCAGCACCCCTCAGGTGCTTCCACACATGCAAGCAAACAAAACAAACTAGGAAATACATAAAAAAACCCCAAACACTGAGAGTTTGGCCCAGTTTTTGGCTGGAAGTGAAACTCCCGGAGCGACCCCCCCGAGCCCCTGTGAACGCTCTGCCCGCCGAGACAGCCGCTGGCCCCTCACTCCAAAGGGTCAGCGACCCCGACCGCGGGCTCAGGACGGGAGAACCACGTCCCTCCTGCCTGCGTCCTCCCGGGGACCGAGAGCGCAGCCCCCAGGGGACACAGCCACAGGCGCGAGCTCCGGAGGGGAAAAGCACCCAAAGGAACGTGCTACCAACGAGCTCATTCACGGCTTGTCGACGTGGCACGCGAACGACGTCTCCACGGGCACCGTCTCCAGCTGCGGCACGCACCGGTGAGGTGGCACCGGTTGCCCGCGCTGCGGGTCCGCCACGCCCCGAGCTCGGCCACCAGCCCGTGGCTCTCGGCGCCGCAGACCCACCTGGTAGTACTTGATGGCTTTGGTCAGCGGCTCCACGTTGACCGTCTCGTCCAGCTGGTCCTTGTGCAGCAGCTCGATCAGGAAGTCCAGCGAGCGCTCGTGGACGCTCATCTCGGGGTACAGCATCCCCACCTTCTTGTACACCTCCACACTGCACTTGTTCAGGGCCCTGGGGAGGGAACGCAGACACAGTCGGCTTGGCTGGGGCGGGCACGTCCAGTCTCAGACCGCTGGAACCCCCCAGGACCCCCAGCGGGACCCCAGGAGCACCCTGCAGCTAGCGGGCGGTTAACGAAGGTCAAAACATCGGCAGAAAATCACAGCATGAAATTGGAACCTGGGAGCTGCGGGAAAGGGAGCCCCAGGACAGAAAACCACCCGGGGCTGTAAGCCAGCCGCCGGTGCCGGAGGCAGGAGGGGGCTCTGCGTGCTCGCCAGCCGCGCCGGCGCAGGAGCAACGGGATCTCTCGGTGCTCTGGTCCGAACCGAGCAAGCCTCGAGGCGAGCAGCCTCCCCGCTGCAGCCGTCGCGGTGCCCGACGGCGTTTCCCGGTCCCCGAGGAACCCCCTGGCTCCACAGAGCTGTCAGGGCACTGCCCGGCGCCGGGCTCACGCAGCCTGACCCTCGGTGAAGCCCCTGCACGGGACCCAGCCCGGGGCACCGGTGGCAGAGGGCTGCAGCGGAGCCCAGAGTCAGGCCCAGACGCAAACAAGCTCAGCAAGAGACTGGGAAGCACCTCGGGCCGGGCAGACAGAAAACCCACGTGGTGAGGGTACCCCTGGCCTCAAGGCACAGCCACGGGTGAACAGGGAGTGGCATCCCTTCACGTGTCAGTTCTTGGGAGGAAAACAAGGACGGCGTTACGAGAGCACAGAATCCCAGGATCCCAGCATGGCAGGGGTTGGCAGGGCCCTCTGGGGTCCCCCAGCCCAGCCCCCTGCCCAAGCAGGGTCACCCAGAGCAGGGGGCACAGCACCGCGGCCAGGGGGGGCTGGAATATCTCCAGAGAAGGAGACTCCACAGCCTCCCTGGGCAGCCTGGGCCAGGGCTCCGGCACCCTCAGAGGGAAGAAGTTCTTCCTCATCTTCAGCTGGAGCTTCCTCTGCTCCAGTTTGTGCCCGTTGCCCCTTGTCCTGTCGCTGGGCACCACTGGGAAGAGTCTGGCCCCGTCCTCCTGACCCCCACCCTGCAGATATTTAGAGGCATTTCCAAGGTCCCCTCTCAGCCTTCTCTTCTCCAGGCTGAACAAGCCCAGCTCCCTCAGCCTCTCCTCGTAGCAGAGATGCTCCAGTCCCCTCCTCATCCTCGCAGCCCTCTGCCAACACCCCCGCCACAAGCCAACAAACGGGATCCCTCAGCTTTTTTCCAGCGAGGCTGCAGAGGGTCTCCGTGCTTCCAGCCGGGGACGCGGGAGGGAACCGCGGGCGAGGAGGAGCGCTGGGTACTCACTGCTCGTATTTGTGCAGCGTGGCTTGCAGGAGGCTCAGCGAATAGACCAGCCCGGCAGCAAAGCTCAGCTGCTCTCCGGCAGCGCCCCGGAGACCCGTGCGCTCTGCGCAGTTCTCGTTCAGGTCGAACTTCTCCTGAGCCTGTTTGCTGATCAGCTCGGCCTGCCGGGGAAGAGGGAGAGCCTTAGAGCCTTCCTCCGCTTGCTCTGACCCGTCCCGCTTCGCCACAGAATCCCAGAATCCCAGCGTGGTGGGGTCGGAAGGGCCCTCTGGGGTCCCCCAGCCCAGCCCCCTGCCCAAGCAGGGGCACCCAGAGCAGGGGGCACAGGATCTTGTCCAGGCGGGGCTGGAATATCTCCAGAGAAGGAGACTCCACAGCCTCCCTGGGCAGCCTGGGCCAGGGCTCCGGCACCCTCAGAGGGAAGAAGTTCTTCCTCGGGTTCAGCTGGAGCTTCCTATGGACCAGCCCAACACCTCCCTCGTCCCCAGCCCCAGAAAGAAAGCTTTCCTGGGAAGGATTCCCGCAGAGGAGAAGCGGAACGAGCAGGAGAGCGGAGTGCCAACGCCCCGGTCAGTGCCGCGAGGCGCCGAGGCTCACGCCGCCCTGCCCGAACCGCCCGGCTCGACCCCCCGGGACAGAGCCGAGCGCTCCAGCCGCTGACCCGCCGGCTGCCCCTCCGCCCAGACCGCCCCGAGAGCTCTCCAACCAGCAAACGCTCCAAACCCCAAATTCAGCTGGGACCCAGAGCACAGCTGCATCGCCCAGAGGGCCGTGGCACAGCCACCGAGTCCTGGCTGGCCCAGACGGCACAGTGGGCTGAAGACAACGCGCCAAGCCCCACCAGCCCGGCGCAGGAGCTGCAGAGGAGCACCCGGCAGCTGCGCCAGCTCGCCCAGCCCGGCGGGAGCCGAGGCACCCGTCCCACCTTGCAGATGAGCCGAGGGATGAGCAGCAGCACCAGGACGCAGTCGTGGTCCCCGCCGTGGCGCAGGAAGCTGTCGGGCATGAAGGAGGTGAGGAGGGAGACGTGGCGGTTGGCCTGCTGCACCTCCATCTGGCGCAGCTCCATCTCGATGGCCTGCGGGACACGCGCCGTCAGGGCAGCCCCAGCGCCTGCCCCCAGCCCCCAGCCCCTGCCCCCAGCCCCTGCCCCCAGCCCCCAGCTCCTGCCCCCAGCCCCTGCCCCCAGCCCGCGCCGCGTCTGAACAGCAGGGACCTCCTTCTCCCCGGGACCCAGCCAACGCTCCCGGGAACGCTGCTCGTCATCGCCAAGGGGTGCTCTGCGCAGGGACCCAGGGCCTGCTCTGGAGCTCTGGGCGGACCTCGCCGCGAGCACCGCTCCTCTGTGCTCGCAGGGGTTCGCCCTCCTGGCAGCAGCCACCGTGGGACCAGCACTGCTTACGCTGTCAGCTCCGAGCGCGCCCTCGCACAGGACATCTCTTTTTTATAGAACCCCAGACCGGTTTGGGTGGGAAGGGACCTGACAGACCCCCCAGCCCACCCCCCTGCCACTGGCAGGGACCCTTCCCCCAGCCCAGGCTGCTCCCAGCCCCGTCCAACCTGGCCTTGAGCCCTGCCAGGGAGGGGGCAGCCCCAGCTCCTCTGGGCACCCCCAGAGTGAAGAATTTCTCCCTCAGCTCTCCCCTAAATCTCCCCTCTCCCAACTCAAAGCCATCGCCCCTTGTCCCCTCACCCCCTGCCCTTGTCCCAGCCCCTCTCCAGCTCTCTCGCAGCCCCCCCAGGCCCTGGCAGCTGCTCTCAGGTCTCCCCAGTGCCTTCTCCTCCCCAGGCTGAGCAGCCCCAGCTCTCCCAGCCTCTCCTCCCAGCAGAGGGGTTCCAGCCCCCGGATCATTGCTGGGGCCTCCTCTGGCCCCGCTCCCACAGCTCCAGCTCTGCCCTGTGCTGAGGGCTCCAGAGCTGGGCGCAGGGCTCCCTGGGGGGTCGCACCCCGAGTTTTGCACCACAGTATTTGAAGTTTGACATTTCTCTTAGGAGAACGGCGCGCTGCCGTCCCCCAGCACCAACCGCCGATGGTCCTGCACTGCTCCGCATCACAGCCCCCTCCCCAGGTCCCCACCGGGCAGCAGGAGCCCTGTGCCACTGACGGGCAGCAGCGCCGTGGAAGGATCTCGGGGCCAGAGGCAGAGCAGTGGAGTCTCTGCAAAGCCCACAGAATCCCTGAATCCCAGCACGGCAGGGGCTGGCAGGGCCCTCTGGGGTCCCCCAGCCCAGCCCCCTGCCCAAGCAGGGTCACCCAGAGCAGGGGGCACAGCACCGCGGCCAGGCGGGGCTGGAATATCTCCAGAGAAGGAGACTCCACAGCCTCCCTGGGCAGCCTGGGCCAGGGCTCCGGCACCCTCAGAGGGAAGAAGTTCTTCCTCATCTTCAGCTGGAGCTTCCTCTGCTCCAGTTTGTGCCCGTTGCCCCTTGTCCTGTCACTGGGCACCACTGCAAAGAGTCTGGCCCCGTCCTCCTGACCCCCACCCTTGAGATCCATGACAGCATGCCAGTCGTGCGAGCTGTCCCACCACGTTTCTGTGATGGTGACCAAGTCGTAGCCGTCCTGCTGGGCAATGGCTTCCAGCCCCTCCTGTTTCCTGCCCATGCCACGTGCGTTGGTACAGACCCCCGTGAGCTGGGCTGTCAGTCTCCCCCCGACCCTGGCACGCCAAGCCTGGGCTTGTCCCCAGTGAGCCGGGCACTGTCCCCTTCCCCCTTCGAGCCCAGTTTAAAGCCCACGCCAAGCCCCTGGCACACCAGCCACACCGAAGCAGAGGCAGAGACCTTCTCCCTCCGGATGAAACCGCTCTGCTCGAGAAAGGCTTCCCCGCACACGTCCACACGCGCACCAGTGGCAGTCTGTGTGTCACACGCCGCTATCTTCCTCTCTTCCATCATCTCCCTCCCAGCGCCCGGCAGCCGCTCAGCCCGTCCGCACGGCCGGCACGAGCACCGCGGGCCAGCGCCAAGAGCCGTGTCCCAGGGCCAGCCCCGCCGCGCGCGGAACACGCACCCACGCGCCGGTGCCGTGCCCCGGCGGCACCGCTCCGGGAGCCCCGCGGACGGGAGCACACGCACGCGGTGCGGTTCACGCGCCTGGCGCGCGGCTCTCTCGCGGGCCCTACCTTAGCATGGGCTTTCGTCTCCGCAAATTTAATCTTGAAGTCGAACATCTCCGGAGGAGGCTGCTGCTGCTTCTCGGCAGATGCTTCTTGCTGACTCATGAGTTCTCGGTTCACGTCCTGAGCACGGAAAGCAGCTGTGATGAGAACGGCGGAAAACCAGCGCAGAGGAGCTCCGTAACCCCACAGCCGCCGCGGTACCTCCCCACCCCACCCAACCCCCACGAGCCCCCTTCCCTGGGGAGGGCAGGGGAGCGCCGGGGGCTCGCTGTGCAGCACAGCGATGGGCGGAAGCACGCAGGAGAAATGGAAGCGCTTCCCAAACGCTCGGCTGACAGCAACGGCGTCTTAAAGCCAGGAACCCACACCGAGTCGTCACCCACCCGCGCCTCTCGCTGCAGCAAAGCCAGGAGCGCCGAGCCCGGGGCCGGAACAAGCCGGCGCGGTTCTGCCTCTCCCAGGCCTGGGCTCCCAGGCCTGGAGCAGAAGCAGCGCAGCAAGGGGATGCGACAGCCGCGCGTTGGCAGTGTCTACAGTGGTGGCTTCAGGAGGGACGGGCAGGGCTCTCGGAGGTCACGAGAAGCACTGCTGGAGGTCCCCAGCGAAGCTCAACCAGGAACGCGCTCCCCAGGCACCAGCCCTCCGCGCCGTGCCCGTCTCCCAGCAGGGCCAGGGCAGCGTGAGGTCCCTGCCCGCCTCCTCGGGCAGTGCCTACACAGGCTCGGTCCCCGCGTCGCCGCGGTGGGCTCCGGGAGGAGCACGGCTGCACCGGGACCTGCCCCGCTGCGGCGCGGGGAGCCGCCGAGGGCCGCACCTGGAGGTGTGCCGTCAGCTCCCTGTACTTCTTGATGGTCTGCTGGTAGTCGGCCACGGTCTCCTGCGCAGCCTCCACACGCTTCTCCGCCTCGCGGACCCGCGCCGTCGCCATGTCCAGCTGCTCCCGCAGCTCCAGCTCGGTCTCCCGGGCGTTCTCCTGCAGCTCATCGTTCATCTCGTTCATGGCTTCCTGGCAAGGAGGAGGCAGCACGGACGCGGTTACGCTGCAGCCCGGCGGGCGAGGGCAGCGCGAGGGGCACCCCGGGGTGCCCGGGGCACATTCTGCAGAGCAGCAGGGTGCGCCGCTTGGCAGCGGCACCGGGGGCAACGCCTGCAGAGAGGGTCCCCGGACCCCTGCCACCGCTGCCGGGCAGTTCCCGGAGCCAGGCAGCCGGCTGGCCCAGCCCCGCGCCGGGCACGGAGGGAGCAGCGCGAGCCCCCCAGCAGCAGCCCCCGCTCCAGAGGTCTTACCAGGTCCCCAACAGTCTCGCGCAGCTCCCGGACCTTCTCCTCCAGGTCTAAGTTCCTCTCCGTCAGAGTCTCCACCATCTCCTCAGCACCCAAAGCAGCATCCACCTGCGGGCACGCATCGCATCACGCTCCCACCCGGAGCTCGGCAGGCGGCAGCAAGCCGCTCGGAGTCCGTTTACGCCACGGTGGGATCACTCTGGTGCGCTGTGGGACATGGCTGACAAATCCGTCTCCCCATCCCGGGGTGAGGGTTTGCCAGGCGCTGCCTAAGCTCCCTCCTGACAGCAGAGAACAGCATCCCCCAGGAGAGCAAACACTCAAACCAGAGCAGCTGGCAGCCCCAGAGGGAAGGGCACGTGAAGGGAGAGGCTTGGCTCTGGCTCGTGGAGCAGCTGCAGCATCAGGGCACGAGGCTGAACGGTTCCAGGCCAGCGTAAACGACGCTGACCTTCAGGATGAGTCTTGGCAGACTTGTGACCGTGCTTTCCGAGCTCCGTCCCCGCCGAGGACCCAGGCGAGGGGTTACACGCTGACAGTGTTACGGGAGCAGGGGGCATTTCAGCCTCTCTGCACTAAGAGGCATCACCTCCAGCCCACCCTCTCCGTAACTCCGGCTAACGCTCACAGTTCCCTCCAGAACAGCACTTTGGAGGAACGGCGCAGGCTGCTCTGCAGTGAGCGCAGATCCTCCCTGGGGGCTTCCCACGGGCTGCCCCACACCTGCACCGACATCTCAGCCTGGCCAGGAACGAGCCCCACGGAGATGGCCCGGGCAGGAAGATTTGATGGCTCAGCACTGAGCAAGCAGAAACACGGATGGCCCCCGGAAAGCAGGACGTACCGCCCGTGTCCGGCGTTCAGGAGCAGAGGCCAGCGCAGTTCCACTGCTGGAACAGGGCTTGCTTTTGCACAGGGACCCGGCAGCGTTAGTCCCTGCAGTGGTGCCACCGAGCGTGGCTCTCCAAGAGCCACTGACAAAGCCAGGAGGGGGCCCAGGCTCGCCTGACAGCAGTTGCTTGGTGCCCCAAATGGCCCCAGCCTTCCCCTCCCCGCCTGTCCTTCGCCCCCTGGACTCACCTGCTCCTTCAGCTCATCAACCGTCTTCTCCGCCTGCTTCACCTCCTCCTGAAGCTTCTCCCTCTGCTGACGCAGGGACTCCAGCTCCGTGTTTTTCTTCTCCATTTGCTTCTGGAGCTTCACGTGTTCCTGCTTCTCTGAAGCAGACAAGTCCCGCATCCTTTGAGAGAGGAACCAGACCCATCAGAAGCCCAGCGGAGGCCCAGGCACCAGAGCAAGAGAAGCCGTTCCCTTCCCAGACACCGCTCCCGGTGGGCACCAGCAGAGCTGAGACCCCCGGCCGTGCCGGCGCTGGCTGCCCATCGGCAGTGCCAGCAGAGCTCCTTCGGAGCCGCTGGCAGCCCCTGCCCGGTGGGGACGCGAGCCGCGTCCCCAGAGCACAGCTCATCAACAGCGAGGGAGCGGGGCGAATCCGTGCCCGGGACGGGACCTTCCTTTGAAAGAAGGAGAGCGATAGGGGACGGAGGGAACACGAGAAGGCAGAAGAACAGAGGCAGGGAGGAGAGCAGAGCGGTAAGTGGGACAGGCTAAAGCGCACAAGGGAAGAACCCAGTGAGCGAAGATAAATGAGCCGCATTCACAGCCTCTGACAGCGGCGGAGAGGAGGTCAGCAGCAGGAGCAGGACAAAGCACGGGCACGGGAAGGCGAGTCGTCGTGCCCAGAGAACAGAGCTGTGCTTCTGCGCCGTCCGAGGCCCCGTGGGACAGCTCTGCCCGCAGCCCAGCAGGGCCTGCCCAGGGGGGGCTGGGAGCCCCCCTCCCTCGGACCTTCCTCCTGCCGCCCACCCAGCCCACACGGGTTGGGGACTCCCTGCGAGGCAGCTTCTTGTGCTTCCTGCCAGGAGGGGATGCTTCCACCTCAGAATGTTTGGGGTTGGCAGGGCCCTCTGGGGTCCCCCAGCCCAGCCCCCTGCCCAAGCAGGGTCACCCAGAGCAGGGGGCACAGCACCGCGGCCAGGGGGGCTGGAATATCTCCAGAGAAGGAGACTCCACAGCCTCCCTGGGCAGCCTGGGCCAGGGCTCCGGCACCCTCAGAGGGAAGAAGTTCTTCCTCATCTTCAGCTGGAGCTTCCTCTGCTCCAGTTTGTGCCCGTTGCCCCTTGTCCTGGCGCTGGGCACCACTGGAAAGAGTCTGGCCCCGTCCTCCTGACCCCCCCCCTGCAGATATTTAGAGGCATTTCGAAGGTCCCCTCTCAGCCTTCTCTTCTCCAGGCTGAACAAGCCCAGCTCCCTCAGCCTCTCCTCGCAGCAGAGATGCTCCAGTCCCCTCCTCATCCTCGCAGCCCTGCGCTGGACTCTCTCCAGTAGCTCCTCATCTTTCTTGAACTGGGGAGCCCAGCACTGGACCCAGCACTGCAGCTGGGGCCTCCCCAGGGCAGAGCAGAGGGGGAGGAGACCCTCCCTCGCCCTGCTGCCCACACTCCTCCCCATGCACCCCAGGGTCCCGTTGCCCTTCCTGGCACCCAGGGCACACACCTCCTCTACAGGCCGTGACTGCCTCCAAGCTGGGGCTGCTCTCTGCAGCCGAGGCAGCACAGCACCCTGCGCGCCCCGAGCCGCAGCCACAGCAGAGCGAGGCAGGACAGCGCGCAGCAGCACGCTCAGAGGCACCCGCCGCAGCCCCAGGCTGCAGCACTCCAGGCTGCCAGAAACCAAGCCCCAAAGCCCCAAGCCCGGGCTGAGGGGCTCGTCCAGGGACGGCAACAACCCGGCCCCCGCGCTGAAACCTCGAGCGGGAGCTGCGCGGGAGGCGTCTGCAGAGCTGTCCCGCACAGGCTGCTCGGACAAACCTGCCGCTGGAGCGCAGGGACGGCACGCAGCGGCCTTCTGAGGCGTCTGATTTTCTCCCAACACACACTGGCCCCCAGAGACAAGAGATTCTCCCTTCTCTGCTGCACGTGTAAAGGCGGAGCAGAGCTCACAGCGACCTGAAGCCAGCGAGCGGCTCTGGAGCAGCGTCCGGATCAGTGCCCTGACCCAGCCCGCTCTCAGACCGAGACAGCGCGGGCGGCCGTGGGCAGAACCTTCACCGGCAGCACGGCAGCCTTCGGGGAGCGCAGGCCGTCTCCTACCTTACAAGAGCTTCCTTCAGCCTGGCGTTTTGCTCCTCCAGCTGCTTGACCTGGTAGCTGGATGCCGCTCCGTCCGAGCCTGCGACACAAAGGGAGCATCGTTCTGCTCGTGCAGAAGCAGCAGCTGCCGAGCAGGTCCAGTCCTCCGAGCACCGCGCGACGTTACGAGCACCGGTGCGAGGACAGCTACGGGGAAACACGCCGGTCCCTCTCCTGCAGCTCAGCAAGCCTGAAGCCTCGCGCTCAGCACCGGCGCTCGCAGGCCCAGAGAATCCCCGGTGCCCCCGAAGCCCGTTAGCGCAGATGAAGACCCCCGCCCCACCCCGCAGGCCGTACCCGAGCGGCCGCGGGGCCACGGCAGAGCGACACGTCGCTGCATGCCCCACGCGCTCTCAGCCCCTCCGGCCCTCACAGTTCAGTGGAAGCAGACTGAAATCACAGAGGCTGCTCATCTCAGAAACTCCTGCACCTCCCTGCAGACTCCTCCTGCCCTCCCCGCACTTCCCCAGACCCTGGACACGCCGACCCCACCGTCCCCTCCCTCCTCAGCCTGCCTGCCCCATCATCTGCGGCTTCCACCGCTTTGGTTTTGTTTCCAGGTGCAAGCGTACGAGGGGTTAGAGGCTGGATGGCTTCCTGCTGCGTGTGGTTGTTAAAGCTCCCCTCCAGCAGCAAGAGCAAAGAGGCCCCAGGGGAACCAGAACAAGGGTAACGCGCTGGTCTGCAGCTGCGCTCGGTGCCAGGCGGGGAAGGTGGCTCGGTGAGCACCAACAGCAGCTGCGTTCCCTCCCGCACAAAGCCTGTCCCCGCCAAACACCCTTCGGGGTGGGATCCCCCATCCCCGGGAAAACGACGAGCATTAAAACGCAGCCTGGGCTCCTCCACGCCCACCGAATCCCAGAATCCCAGCACGGTGGGGCTGGCAGGGCCCTCTGGGGTCCCCCAGCCCAGCCCCCTGCCCAAGCAGGGTCACCCAGAGCAGGGGGCACAGCACCGTGGCCAGGCGGGGCTGGAATATCTCCAGAGAAGGAGACTCCACAGCCTCCCTGGGCAGCCTGGGCCAGGGCTCCGGCACCCTCAGAGGGAAGAAGTTCTTCCTCATCTTCAGCTGGAGCTTCCTCTGCTCCAGTTTGTGCCCGTTGCCCCTTGTCCTGTCGCTGGGCACCACTGGGAAGAGTCTGGCCCCGTCCTCCTGACCCCCACCCTTCAAATATTTGTAAGCATTTATAAGGTCCCCTCGCAGCCTTCTCTTCTCCAGGCTGAACAAGCCCAGCTCCCTCAGCCTCTCCTCGTAGCAGAGATGCTCCAGTCCCCTCCTCATCCTCGCAGCCCTCCGCTGGGCTCTCTCCAGCAGCTCCTCATCTTTCTTGAACTGGGGAGCCCAGCACTGGACCCAGCACTGCAGATGGGGCCTCCCCAGGGCAGAGCAGAGGGGGAGGAGACCCTCCCTCGCCCTGCTGCCCACACTCCTCCTCATGCACCCCAGGACAGGAACACCCGGCCCCAGACTCGAAAGCGCAGCAGCTCCGTCTCTGCCTTCCCAGCGCGGCCGGGACCCAGTGACCACGCAGCCGAGCGGCTGCCGCTGCCGCCCCGGCGTGCTGGCCGTCCCCGTGCCTGCGGGCAGGGCCGGGCACGCAGCAGGGAGCTCCAGCGGCTGCCGGGGAAGCGGCAGAGGCACAGCCCCAGCCCCGCTGCCACCTCCACTGCCCTGAAGCAGCCCAGCGTTCCCCTCCCTTGCGCGGCGCGACCCAGGCTGAGCCCACCCGAAAGCTGCCCCCTTCCCACCTTTCTCTTCGATCTCGTGCTTCAGGATCTCCAGGTCCATGGTGAGATATTCCACCTTCTCTTTCAGGGAGTCCACCTCCTGCTGCAGGGACTCTGCTCGCTCCTCTGCCATCTCCTTGTCCAGGGTTGCCATCTCAATGGCGTCGGCGGTGTCCGCCATCTCCTCCATGTAGCGCTCCTTCGCTTCCAGGGCATCTTTGGCTTCCTGTGGTCAAGCACACGCGGGTGAGCAGACGCTGGAAGCCCAAGGCCGGCGACGGGGAGACCCCTCTCTCTCTCACACCATGAGCCTCAGGCAGCTACGACTCCCAGGGCTCTCCCAGAGGAGGATCGAGCCCAATTAACAGCAGCTTATCGGGGCTGAGCGGGGAAGGCCAGCCCACTGCCAGGGCTCCAGGAGACAATCCAACAAACCACTGGGGACACAAACCAAGAATCCACCCTGCAGAACCAGGGCAGAGAGAAGCAAAATCCCCTCTGCCAGCACGGCTGGGTCCTGCCGTCCGCCTGGGAGCCCCAGGCACAGGCGCAAAGAGCAGGTAACCCGTGCTCGTGGCGAAGGGAGCGAGGGGAAGCACCAACCCGCAGCAGAAAGTCCAGGTGACACCGCTGAGCCCTGCCTGGGGAGCAGAGGGGCCACAGGAGAAACGCTGCTCCTTACCGAGCGACGCGGAGCTTCGCCAGCTCCAACGCCCGGCGGCTTTCGCCGGCAGCGACTCCAACCAACCAGCCCCGCGGGGCAGCCGCTCAGGGTCTATCGGTTCAGCCAAAGGGAGAGGAGTTTTAATAAATTATGGTCCATGTCAGGCAGTGGGGAGCAGGACCCCTCCGGGAGGCCCCCGGAGAGAGGAACGCACCGCAGAGCGGGCCGGGACAGACGCGGCGCACGGGAAGGGAGCGCCCGTTGGCACCCCGGCGCCGGCGCCGCGAGGACTCGCGCGCCCAGCTGCGGTGGGCCGGGACCCCCGCGCGTCGCCCGCTCCACGCCCCGCGCCAGCCCGGTCCGGCCGTGCCTCGCGCGTCCCCCGGGACGGAGACTCCGCACGCCTCGGAGCAGCCTGCTCCAGCGCTCGACGCCCTTCCCAGGGAAAAGGCGTTTTCTGACGTCTGCACCACATTTTCTGTGCTGTGGTTTGCGCCCTTTCTTCTTGCGCTCCCGGTGGGCCCCAGGGAGGGGAGTCTGGCCCCGTCTTCTCCACCTCCCCCCCCGGTATTTCCACGCCGAGCAGCCCCTCGCGCAGCCCCCGGCCGGCCCCGGCGAGGCCCCGCGGGGCTGCACCCACCCGGCCGCCGCTCGGAGCAGCCAGAGATGTTCCAGCCTGCTTCGGCCCGGTTCCCAAACCGGCTTCACGCTGCTCATCAGCGCCGTACGACCAAGCGAAACCTTTCCTTAACGCTGTATCTAAAACAGAACCACGCTGGGACGTAACCGCCCCAGGCCCTGAGCGCATACGGGCGCGCGCTGCCCACTTCCCAGGGTCACAGCACGGTTTGGGCTGGGGGCACCTTGCAGACCACCCAGCTCCACCCCCAGGTGCTCAGCTCCCCGCCGCAGCTCCGGCTGCCCGAGCTTCAGCGCAACGCAGCAAGCAAGAGGAGGGACAAGCTGCCGCTTCACCCACACCGCGGAGTCAGGGACCAGCCCTTCCACCGCGCCGGTGGGGCAGCTGAAGAACTGCTGAAGACATCCAGGCACGGGGACAGCTCAGCCCCCTCGGTCAGCACCGGGACAGACGCGCGGACCCCGCGGCACCCCCAGCGAGCCTCCTCCTGCCGGGCTGGCTCTCCCAGCTGCAGCGGAAACCTCGACACGGCGAGGCTCTTACGGCTGCTGGAGTCCACCGGTTCCTGAAGTCAGCTGCAAGGTCTCCAGGAGCTCGACTTCAGCTTTTGAAGGTGGGACTGGCGGTTTGGCAGCAGGTTTGGAGTCTGCGCGGTGCCTCTCTCACGGCACGCGGCTGCTGCCACACTCGGCCACCCCTCCTGCGAGCCGAGCTGTGCGACGTGCTCCTCAGCCACCACGCTCCGCATCCCCCCTGGTGAAGGAAACCCCTCTCACGCCAACTTCTCTCACGCGCCCAGGACTGAACCTTGCACTGAGCGAGGAACCGGCTCGGGGACGGAGCAGACGCTCTGCCCCGAAGGCCAGGCTGTCCGACAGACGGGGCGGGCAGGCAGCAGAAGGCAGAGCGAACCCCAGGACGCACAGAATCTCCGGTACCTGTGCAGGACTGCGAAGCCCACCCAAAGGCCCTGTCTGCTCCGGCATCGAGTGTGGCTGGAGGACGAAGCCATGGCTTCAGCCCTGGGACAAGCAGCGTGTGCCACCACCCCGATGGCATCGAGTGTGGCTGGAGGATGAAGCCGCGGCTTCGGCCCTGGGACAAGCGGCGTGTGCCACCGCCCCGATGGCATCGAGTGTGGCTGGAGGACGAAGCCGTGGCTTCAGCCTCGGGACAAGCGGCGTGTGCCACCGCCCCGATGGCATCGAGTGTGGCTGGAGGACGAAGCCGTGGCTTCAGCCCCAGACAAGCGGCGTGTGCCACCGCCCCGACGGCATCGAGTGTGGCTGGAGGACGAAGCTGTGGCTTCAGCCTCGGGACAAGCTGCGTGTGCCATTGCCCCGATGGCATTGAGTGCGGCTGGAGGACGAAGCCGTGGCTTCAGCCCCGGACAAGCGGCATGTGCCACCGCCCCGACGGCGCAGACCCACAGGCACTGCACCAAACACGCAGCGCTCTCCGCCTGCGTCTGGGATTGGCACCGGCAGCTCAACACCCAAGTCAACATTGACATTGGGGAGAACAGCGATACGCGAGGTCAGAGGCCACTTCACGGCCTGGCACGCGCTCCGGAGGCAGGACAGCGCACGGTCCAACGCGAGCGGACACCTCACAAAACCCCCCTGGTTTCCAGCGACGGAGCCCCGGCAGCAGCGACGCGAGCCCCAGGACCGGAGCTCCCGGCTCCCCAGCGACGCTCACCTTTTTGGCCTCCTTCAAACGCTTCTGGAGATCAGCCTGCTGCTCTTGCATTTTGCTCTTCCATTCCTGCACCTGCTCCAGCTGGATCTTGTACTTCTCGAGCTCTTTAAGCTTCGCTTTGTCTTCATTTCGCTTGATCTTCAGGGTCTCCAACTTCTCCTCCAGGTCCCTGACTTGAGAACGCAAATTTTCCTCCTCCTGCAAGATCAAACCAAGAGTTACCAACAGGAGCAGCAACGTCCTTCGGAGAGAGCCCAGGCACGTGAGTTGACCCCGCACGGCAGCCGACCCGCCGGCGAGCCTGCGCTCGGGCGTCGTCACCGGGGCGGTCTGAGCAGAGCGGGTCGCGGAGCTGCAGAGCCCGTCCGCCGCCTCAGCCCGCTGGTTTGTCCCGCACACGCAGCGCGTGGTGGACGTGCCCGGACACCCTGGCAATAACCTGCCGGCTGGCAGAAGGTCCGGAGCACCTTGCTCTTGGCTTCACTGGGATCTGTGGCTGCCCAAATCCTTTAAAAAACAACCCCCCCAACGCCCCCCCCCCACTAACACATCCAAGCCCACCCTTGGGTCACTCCTCCGCTGCTCCTGCCCAAGGCAGAGCGACGCCATGCCAGAAACACGCGTTCACGGCCAGAGCCAGACCTCGCGGCACGCTCCCGCCGAGGCCGCGGGCGGGACGGCGCGGCTGCCACCCGCCAGCCCGAATCCTGGGCCGGTCTCTGCCGTGCAGCCCAGGGCAGCTCACGCAGGCAGCCCAGACCTTCTCCGGGGCTCCTCCAGCCCGTGACCCGCACAGAGGCGAGCGCCTCGGGCTGCTCCCGCAGCGCTGCTGGGACCAGCCCCGCTCTGAACTCACCCCCTTCCGCTCCCAGGGCGTTCGGGCTGCGCTAGCCGGGCTGCGTCGTGAAAGCAGCCTCGCCCGTAGTGACAGGGAGGGCTGGAGGGGGACACCGACACCAGCACGCGCTGGTCCCGGCGCGGCCGCACAGCGACGCAGCACTGCAGCTGGGTCCTGCGGCGTTGTCTCGAGAGCAGAGCCAGCGGAGGCCAGAACGAAAGCCAGCGCGCGGAGAAGGGACACAGGGCTGCATGAGGAGGAGTGTGGGCAGCAGGGCGAGGGAGGTTGTCCTCCCCCTCTGCTCTGCCCTGGGGAGGCCCCATCTGCAGTGCTGGGGCCAGTGCTGGGCTCCCCAGTTCAAGAAAGATGAGGAGCTACTGGAGAGAGTCCAGCGCAGGGCTGCGAGGATGAGGAGGGGACTGGAGCATCTCTGCTGCGAGGAGAGGCTGAGGGAGCTGGGCTTGTTCAGCCTGGAGAAGAGAAGGCTGAGAGGGGACCTTCGAAATGCCTCTAAATATCTGCAGGGGGGGGTCAGGAGGACGGGGCCAGACTCTTTCCAGTGGTGCCCAGTGACAGGACAAGGGGCAACGGGCACAAACTGGAGCAGAGGAAGCTCCAGCTGAACCCGAGGAAGAACTTCTTCCCTCTGAGGGTGCCGGAGCCCTGGCCCAGGCTGCCCAGGGAGGCTGTGGAGTCTCCTTCTCTGGAGATATTCCAGCCCCCCTGGCCGCGGTGCTGTGCCCCCTGCTGTGGGTGACCCTGCTTGGGCAGGGGGCTGGGCTGGGGGACCCCCAGAGGGCCCTGCCAACCCCACCATGCTGGGATTCTGGGGTTCTGGGATTCCCAGCGAGGTGCCAACGCAGCCCCCGCGGGGGTCACGTCCCTCCTGCGTTCCCAGGGGAAAGGCACTCCTGACCCACCTGAAGACCCAGGCAAGGCGGGCACGGCGTTTCTGGAGGGCTGTGCGGTCACCGGGGACCTGCCTGCACCGCTCGAGCAGCACAAAGCCGGGGCGCAGCCGCGCGTGAGCTGCCCCCGCGGAGCGGGTTAGGTGGGGGCCGAACCTCGCGGGCAGCACGGGGAGCGGGGACAGCCCTTCTTCCCACCAGACCGCGGCTTTTCCAAACCTCTCCCTCAACGCACAACCTCCGAGCGAGCTCACGCTGTTAATCCTCTGCCCTCATGCCCCCAGTCTTTCACGAGCTCTACTTTTCACTAATTAATACAAAGCAGGGCGGAAGTAATGAAAAGCGATTTTGAAAAAGATCAAAAATGGAATAACTCTGCTGATATAAGTATTAGAAACACCCAACTTTGGGAGATATCGGAGCTCTCCACGCGGTCTTTGTATCCGAAGGGGGAAGCGTTCCCTGAGCGCACCCACCCCCCGCTCCAGCCCACCCAGCACCACGGCTGGGGGGGCCAGCGCTCAGGTCCCCCTCCGGATTACCGCGGTCGAGCTGTCCCCTCCCCAGCCAGGCTGAAGCTCTGACTCAGCGCCTCGGCCCCCCGCACGTCTCCCCGCCGACCCGCCCCGATGCCGCGTTTGTCCCACGGGAAGGGAGAACACGCAGCGGGAACCCGGCTGCGCTGCGGCACCCTGCTCTTCGGGAGCCTCTTCCCAGCCTCGGCGCGTCCGCCTCTGCGCTCGTCCTCGGCCAGCTGCCCCCCGCGCCGTGCCGCTCCCCTGCGCCCGGCCGCGCTGCCTGTCCCGCAGACGCGGGGCCCGAACCCGGCACAGCCTCCCGGGCGGTCACGCAGGGTCCCGTCAGAGCACCTCTTCCTCCCCATCTCACAGAATCACAGAATGGTCAGGGTTGGAAGGGACCTCTGTGGGTCACCCAGTTGGAAGGGACCTCTGTGGGTCACCCAGTCCAACCCCCTGCCGAAGCAGGGTCACCCAGAGCAGGCTGCACAGCACCTTGTCTCCTCCTCCTCCTCTCCTCTGGAGCCACCGCCCGCCACGCCGCAGAGCCCTCCGCTTACCTTCGTGGGCGAGGGGACCGGCGGTGCCACCGGAGAGGTCAGCGAGGGGGTCGGGATAACCGGGGCCACCAGCGGCGTCTGCGCCGGCGTGCTGGGCTCGCTGCTGCTCATCTCCCCGCCGGAGGCGGAGGCTGAGCCCGAGGGCCCGGCCGTGCCGCTGGACGCCGCGGAACTGGGGGTCCGGGTGGGCTGCAAGACAGCACGGTCAGGGGAGAAAGTCAGCGGAGCAGGTCCCAAGGGAGACAACGCGTCCACGGCCCATCCACCCCCCGCACCCATCACCACCACCTCAGCCACTCCGATTTCCTCGGATTTTGGCCAACCCCCACCTCCCAGACCGCGTCTCCAGCACGGATGAAGCCCGGGGTAAAATCTGGGAGGTGCTTTAGGCTCCCACCGATGGCCGGGACGGGGACCGAGGGGAGCGGGGACGGGGACCGAGGGGAGCGGGGACGGGCCCCAGCCCAGCCTCAGCTGGGGTGCTTCCCTCAGGGGGGGCTGAGGCGGGCACCAGCCCCTGCTCCGGCAGAGCTCGGGGACAGTGGGGACAGCAGCGGCAGAGCAACTCGGCTGGACGGAGCACAGCCGCAGCCGCAGCCGCGCCGGACCCAGGGACCCAGGGACCCAAGACCGGCACTGCCGCAGAGACTCCGGGCAGCACCAGCGCCGCGATCTGACGCCATGCCGGGAGGAGTCTGCCTCGGCCAAGAGATAATTCACAGAAAATCGGTCGTTGAAGGGAGAGGTAAAATTTTATTACGTGGTCAAAAACCAAAGGGACCTTTTCCTGAGCGCACAAGCCCTGCTTCAGGCCTGAGACCGGAGTCGTCCCTCTCCTCCCTCCTGCAGCAGCAGGGACAATAAAGATGTCCTCTCCCTACAAACCCTGCTGCCACCTCTACCCCGCCGCTGCCGCAGGGCCAGACCCCTCTCCCGGCGCCTCACGCCCCGGGGTCCCGGGACACGAGGGCAGACCCTGCCGAGCGCGTCGGAGGGGACCAGAGCGGGGACCCTGGCCGTGCCTGCGGTGTGGAAACCCGCGCCGAGGCCTCCGTGCTGCAGCTCCAGAGGACGAGGCAGCCGCACCCCGCGGCGCACCGAGACGGGCTCTGGCCCCTGCGCGTCCCCACCCCTGGGACGCAGCAGGACACAGCCGCCGCTCAGCCCTCGCAGGAGCCGCAGCCGCGTGCTGCTGCGCCCACGCACGGGAGCCACCGCCACCGGCAGCTCGCTGGGGACACGCCGCGGCAGCCAGGCCAGCTGGGGGGACGCAGCACCCGGTTTTAGGGGAGCAGAAGGAGGAAATGGAGGAGCAGGAAGAGTTCCCCGGAGCCCAGGGAAAGGCAGCGCAGCGTGGAGGACGCCGGGCCGCAGGGAGCTGCTCCAGCAGCGCTGCCCAGGCTGCTCACGGCCGGCTGGGGATCTGCGCCCGCCGCCGGAGCGGCCGCAGGACGTGGACACCGGGCACTCCCTGCCGTGCTGCCCCCGGGTCTCCCACCGTACCTAATTCTAGGCAAATCTGAGCTGACTGCAACGCCTGAAACGTCCCACGGGCAGGCAGGGGCTCGGCCGTCCCTCCCAGGCGCGATCCCGGGGACGCTGCGAGCCCCGGCCCGGGGACCGTCCCCACGGCACCAAGCCGCAGACGCGCTGTCTCCAGGGAACACACTGCTTGAAACAGGGACACGGGTTTCGTTCCCGCTGCTTTAGGGATTCAAAGCCCCTCGCGGAGGGAGCCTTCAGCTTCTGCGGGGCAGAGCGGCAGCGCCAGGGACGCTCCCGGTACTGCTCCGCCGCTCACGGCACCAGGAGAGCCCGAAGCCCTCGGAGACCGCGGCTGGGCCCCGGCCGTCGGGGTCCGCGAGGGTCCGAGGGACGCGCTGCCTCCCAGACAGGGCCGAGACGCAGCACGGCGTCTCCCGAGCCCTCTGCACAGCTGCTGGGCAGCCTCCACCGCGGTTCCACCGCAGATCCGCTCCCAGGAACCCGGGGAGGTCCGAGCTCAGGGGAGGCAGCTGCCAGCCGGCTCCGTCCGACGCGCAACGGCTCGGGAGGGGGTCTCAGCGCGGCAGGGTGCCCCAGCACACGGTCAACACGGGCAACGGCTCTGCTCTCAGCACGCAGGCAGGGGGGTCTTCAGCTCCGCCTAATGCCTGCCCGGCGTCGAGCGAGGCCAGAGGCGCGGGAGGAGGTCACGCAGGACATCCACTCACCGCTCCTCTTTGCGGAGAACGAGAACGCCGCTCAGACCGAGCGCCGTGGTACGCGACCCACTGAGGGCTCCCCGGGACTTGCCCCGGTAAAGGGCAAGATCCCAGCTGGGACTGGAAACTGGCTGAAAACCCACGCCAGCACACAAAAGCTGCTTACCTTGAGCTCGCCTCGCTGCGAAAGCGTCACGTGGAGCGACAGCAAAACGCTCGCTGTGTCTCACGCGCTTGGCAGGGGGTTGGAACCGGATGATCTTTAAGGTCCCTTCCAACCCAAACCACTCCATGATTCTAAACTTTAACCTGCAGAAGGAGTGGTGGACTCCTCCTCACACTGCGTTCGTACACTTCTGTCACACTTTTGTCTTCCCGCGAGGTCCCGCTCAGCCTGGCTCGGCCCTGCCCTGCCGAAATGGCAGCTAACGAGGTCTCTTCAGAGGGCAACGCTGGGGCTGGCAGCCGGGACCCCAGTGCCCTGGGACCGAGCGAATCCGCTGCGGCCCTGGTCTGAGTTTCTCACAAAAGTCAGTGAAAATAAAGCCCTCCCTGCAGTGTACCCCTGCACAGACCAGAAAAACCCCTGCTCACCGTTCACAAACCACCACCTGGTTGTCCTAGCGCTGTCTGAGGATTCCTCTCCCTTGTCTGCTCTCCTCTCATCACGTGCCCCCTTAGAGGGCAAGTCCTGCTGGCAAGGGGCAGAGCTCAGCACGGGAGCGATGCTCTGTGCTGGGACCAGCACCGCCCCGATGGCACTCCTGGGCTCTCGCCCCTCTCCTCCGACAGACCCCCAGGACCCCCCTGAGCCGCACCCCTGTCAGCCGGGACGTGGCAGTCGGTGAGCAGCGGGCAGGACCACGAACCGGGACGCCGAGCAGCGCGCTCTGCCAGCCAGCCAGCCCGGGCACTGCCGCTCCGCTCCGGCCGACGGGCTCTGCCCGGGGGCACAGAGCTCCTCTCCGGACGTTCTGCCCGAGGACGCTGTCCCCAGCGACGCACCCGGAGGAGTACACGGCTCTGCCAGCTCCTCCGGGCTCCGCACGACGCGGCGGCAGGGCAGGAGAGAACGCGCGGTGGGGTCCAACGCGCGGGGATGCTCGGTGCCGCCGGCCGCAGCTGCTCACCTTGGGCCGCCGGACGGTGGTCTGGAGGGCAGCGGGAGCGGGAGGCAGAGGAGGAGAGACATTCAGACAGGGACAGACAGGAGCAGAGACACAGCACAGCGCAGCAGCAGATGCGGCAGAGAGCGAGGCAGAGGAAACAAAAGACATCAGGGCAGTTAGTGCGCGCGGCGTCGGGTGCGGGAGCTCGCCGACGCGCTCCCTGCCAGCGGAGCCCCACGAACCGGAGGAACAGAGCGCGGCGGCAGCTCGGCCTCGCGCTCGGGCAGAGACCCCCCCACCCAGCTCCAGCCCCGCTTCCCCCGGTCCGCACGGCGCAGGGCCACGGACCCAGCAGCCCCCCGGGGCAGAGGGACCCCCGACTCGAAGGGATCTTTGGCTTCAGCGGCCCCGGGCCAGCCACCTCCCCGCAGAGCTGCGCGGGCTGGCCAGGTCCTGCTCCCACGGGGCGGGTTTGACTCCGCACACCTTCCCGACAGAGGCGTCACTTCAGTGCCAGACTGAAAGGGGCTTATTTTTAAATTATTTTTGTTCCCTGTCCCTCCCCCTTTGGTTTTTGGTGACCAGAGCATCACCCAACCAGGCGCCCGCCGAGACGCTGGAGCCGCCGCGCTCTGTTCCTCTCTGTTCATAAAGCTCGCAGGGGCAACATGGAGCTTCTTCTCAGACACCCCCGCGTTTTCTTTTCATTTCTGGAAATAAATGCACCCATCGACTTCAGGGCAGGACCCCCCGCCCCGCAGACCCCCCCCGTCTGCACATGCAGCCCAGCAGCCGCCGCCGTCGCCGCGTCGGGGCTCTCGTGCCGCACCACGCCTCTCGGCACGCCCTTACGCACCCGTTAACGAACGCGTTTCCCGTTAACGAATACCGGGCCCGTAACCGGCGTGACGGCAGTGACGGTGACGCTGGCAGCGGGGACGCCGGGTGGGCGCTGGAAGCCATCGGCGCCGGCAGGGACATCTGCTCTCCAGCTGCAGCTTCAAAACTCCGGGCCGTGTTCTAAAGCTTTTCGCCTCCTGCTTCATTTTTCATTCCGTCACCTAACGCACAGCCTAATGCCACCGAGAGCGGCAGGGATCGCTCAAACCGCCGCGCACGACGCGCCCCGAGGACGCGGCCGCAAGCGAGACGCCGGGCGGGACGGAGCCCACCGGCAAGCGCCCGCGAGCCCGGGCAGACCCGGCGCGGACCGGCACCGCCGCTGCTCTCCGACATCCAGCGGCGATGGCCACTCTGCCACCAAACCGCCTGAGAGATCTTACAGCTATTTTTTCTTTTTAATATAGATTAACCTGGACCGGCCATCACTTCAAAATCGCCAATTACCTACTAATTACTTCGCCTGAACCCTGGTTTGCTCGCTCCCAGCCTTTCCCAACACGCTGAGGGAAGACACCCACCTTCCAGAACACGCTGGGCACAAGGAAAACGTCACGACCGCAGCAGGAGCGTAGAGCCCTCAGACACCGCGGGGCTGACGTGGGAGCAGCAGCAGCAGCAGCTCCCCCGCCGCCCCCAGCCCCTCTCCAAAGCGCTGCTAAACAGAGCTCACCCCGAGCGGCACTAACAGTCTGCGACCGCCCCGAAAACCCCCTCCCTGGGGGTCTCTGCGAGCCCCGCGCAGGGAGATGCTCCTGGTCCTCGCCAAGCACGCGGCTCCGGCCGCAGCAGGTCGGGGGGAACCCGGCAGAGCCCCCCGCGCCGGCACAGCGCTCCCCGCCGTCCCGCTCCGCACCCCGGCGCACGGCAGACACGAGCAGCCAAGGGCTGGGGTGTTTCGCACGGGCAGCTGAGTCCCTGCAGCCAAAACACGGCTCAGGGCCGCCCGCGGCAGCAGCCGGACATCGGGGCAGACCACGGGCGCCTTCGCTGGCCGCGCTGCGGGGAGGGCAGGAGCCGAGCGTCTTCCCCGACTCAAACCACGCCAGACCCCGAGCCAGGGAGCAGCCTCTGGGCGACCTTCTCTGAAAGCCGGCCGTGCTGGAGAGCCCAATCCTGGTTCCGTGCCTCCTCTGGCTGGTCCCTCCTCTGGGACCCCCGCCAAGTGAAGACCACGAAAAGCTGGAACTCTGCTGCAGAAGAGTTTGCTGCCACGACACAGCCCTCGGCAGGTCCCGCACCGCGGTGCCAGGAGAGCACCGGGGGCTCAGGACCGGCACCCTCAGACACAAACTTCGCCTCCAGCAGCAAGGAATCCGGCAAAACTCCTCCCAGCCACCAACGCCCGCCCCGAACGTGGGGCTGCAGGTCGCAGGTCCCGCAGGTCCCTCCGGGCGCAGGAGCGCTGGACGCTGGCACCGTCGCGAGGTCGGACGAGCACGCGTGCGTTGGCATGGCCGGCACCGGGCAGGACCGGCGCTGCTCCGCCGAGGGCTGCGGCCGGACGCTCGGCGGGCCGCTGACGCCGAACAGCAGAACTCCTCGGAGCGCAGCTGCTGCCGCAGGGGTTTCCCTCGTCGCCTCCGCGAGGTTTTCTGGCCGCAGGCGGAGGGGGCCGGTGTGCACCCCCTGAGCGGGGCCGGCAGCGGCCGGAGGCGATGCCCGGGCGCTGAGCAAGCCAAGGTCGGGGCTGCGCGGCCGAGCGGGCAGGGTGCCATCCGCGGAGGAACCAAGCCTGCTCCAGACAACGCCCGTCGCACCAACGCTGTCCCTGCCGCGCGGCAGCAGGACGAGCTCCCTCGGCTGTGTCACCGCGTGATCACTACAAGGAATGCTGAGTTTTTAACAACCACAACGCCTCAGATACGACGCGCTTCCTGGCAGAGACGGCGTGCGCGAGGGGAGGCACCAGCTCCAGAATCCCAGAATCCCAGAATGTTCAGGGTTGGCAGGGCCCTCTGGGGTCCCCCAGCCCAGCCCCCTGCCCAAGCAGGGTCACCCAGAGCAGGGGGCACAGCACCGCGGCCAGGGGGGCTGGAATATCTCCAGAGAAGGAGACTCCACAGCCTCCCTGGGCAGCCTGGGCCAGGGCTCCGTCACCCTCAGAGGGAAGAAGTTCTTCCTCATCTTCAGCTGGAGCTTCCTCTGCTCCAGTTTGTGCCCGTTGCCCCTTGTCCTGGCGCTGGGCACCACTGCAAAGAGTCTGGCCCCGTCCTCCTGACCCCCCCCTGCAGATATTTAGGGGCATTTCGAAGGTCCCCTCGCAGCCTTCTCTTCTCCAGGCTGAACAAGCCCAGCTCCCTCAGCCTCTCCTCGTAGGAGAGATGCTCCAGGCCCCTCCTCATCCTCGCAGCCCTCCGCTGGACTCTCTCCAGTAGCTCCTCATCTTTCTGGAACTGGGGAGCCCAGCACTGGGGTCGGCTCCACAAAGCTCCCTGCCGGGCAGGGTGCTGAGCTGGCCCCCCCGCCCCACCCTTCCGCTGCAGGCAGAGGAAAACCAGCGCTTGGAAAACTTCTCCTCGGAAGCGGATGAAGCAGGAGCTCTCGGAGCAGTCGCCAGGCAGCAAAGGGTTTCACCGCATCTGGTGAGCTCAGGGAGCCACAGAGACAAATCGAGGGCTTTACGGCAACGTTCATCAAAGTCTCCGCGCTGACGCAGCACGGCCGGCGAAGTTGCACATTTGTGCCTTTGGTTATTTTTGTGTTCACCAATTCTCCGAGATCAGGCAGAAATTCTCCGGATTCCTCCTCAAGCTGAGCAGTGACACCCTGGTTACGCTAAAAATAAGCATCTAGGACACGGCCAGAGCACAGACCCGCGCGCTGCAGAGACGTCAGCCCGACGGGATCCGGGCAGGGCAGACCCGGGGCAGCGCCGGGCGCAGGCAGAACCCGGCACCCGGCCGGCATCGCTGCCGCAGCAGCAGCGGCCTCATCGCCATGCAGCTCCCCGAGCCAAGCGGCGGCAGCGCCGGCAGCACCGGTGCCCCGGCGAGCTGCGGAGACGCGGCACGCAGCGCAGGCACAGGCAGGTGAAATGGAGACACGGCTCCCAGCGGAACGCGAAAGGAAAAGCCAGGCATGAACCGACGCGGCTCCCCCCACCCCGCGTGCGCACAGGCACCCGACCCCCAGCCCAGCCCGCGACCGCAGCGCGGCAGCATTCACAGACAGGAAAAAAAAAGGAAAAATGAATAAAACAGAGCGAAACAAGGCACGTTCAGAAGCAGCGCTAGCAATGACGGCGTGGATGCAGCAGCAGATTGTACCTTCCGTGTCGCCGGGGCCTGCCTCATCATTGCGGAAAGGACAGACGGACAGGGAGACAGACAGGGAAGCGGGAGCAGAGAGAGACTGTTAGCACGCTCGGTGACAACGACGCGGCTCCCGGCGCCTCGCTCTCCGGAGCCCCGGCTGCCCGGCAGCGCTTGCAAATGGCCGCGGCTTCCCTCTACCCGCTCGCCGTCCGCCCCGGCGATCCAGCAACGCCTCTCCCGCGGCGCCGGCTGCTGCGGCCGCGGCGGCTCAGCGGGGCTGCGGGGCTGCGGGGCCGCGGGGGCCCACGGCAGCCGCCCGAGCCGCGGCCACGCGTCGTCTCTCCGCTGGCGACGCCAACCACCGCCCCGGCGGCTCGTTACATCACCGCCGGCCGTCTCTCCTCCCCGCGCCGGGATGCCGCACCGGGCGATGCTCGGCGGGCGAGGGTCCGCGGTAGCTTAGCAACACCCCGGCTCGGCCGCCTCGCCGGCGGGTCCAGCCGGCTCCAGCGCTCCGCTCGGCGTCCACGCAGCGCCCCGCAAAGCTCCCCGCCCGCAGCCCAGCCCGCCCCGTGCCGACGCGCCGGCCCGAGGGGCGGCCGGGACCTCGCCAGCAAATCCCCTGAGCCCGCGCAGATGGACGGAGCCGAGCCGGACAGACGGACGAGACGTCCATCTTGCGGAGCTGCCATTCACCACCCAGCCCCGCTCCCACCCTCGCGGCCGCCCCGCTCGGCCCCAGCCACCCAGGAGATTTATTTTCGAGGAGCTCCGTGCACCCCTGCACGGCCAAGGACGCCGGCAAAGCCCCCACGGCGGCACTCGCCTCGGGGCACCCGGGCCGGCACGGCGCCCGGCACGGCAGGCAGACGGCCACGTCCGAGCCCACCACGCTGCCAAGCTCCAACCCCGAGACCCCGCTGGGCCCCCTCCTGCCCCGGGGCTCCTGCAGAACCGCAGGGGTGCCAGGGCCAGAGCCACCGGGGACACCTCGGCGAGCTCTCCCTGCACCCGCTTTGCGAATCCCCACGCCTGACCCCACTGCACTCCGGAGACCCCAGCCCTCCGCAGAGCCATTCCCTCCACACACGCTCCTTCAGCTCTGTGCGACCACGGACCCCCCCTCCCAACGCTGCCAGCTCCCACCCCAGCTGCGTTCTGCTCCGACACCTCACGCTGCGGCAGCGGGAGGGAGCGGGGCTGGGGCAGCCCCGCGCTCGCCCACAGCACCAACGTCCTCCTCAAACAGCAGAATCCCAGCATCCCAGCATGGTGGGGTTGGCAGGGACCCCTGTGGGTCCCCCAGCCCAGCCCCCTGCCCAAGCAGGGTCACCCAGAGCAGGGGGCACAGCACCGCGGCCAGGGGGGCTGGAATATCTCCAGAGAAGGAGACTCCACAGCCTCCCTGGGCAGCCTGGGCCAGGGCTCCGGCACCCTCAGAGGGAAGAAGTTCTTCCTCGGGTTCAGCTGGAGCTTCCTCTGCTTCAGTTTGTGCCCATTGCCCCTTGTCCTGTCACTGGGCACCACTGGAAAGAGTCTGGCCCCGTCCTCCTGACCCCCACCCTGCAGATATTTAGGGGCATTTCGAAGGTCCCCTCGCAGCCTTCTCTTCTCCAGGCTGAACAAGCCCAGCTCCCTCAGCCTCTCCTCGCAGCAGAGCTGCTCCAGTCGTGAGCGCGCGAGCACCGACCCGCACAGCGTAGCCGCAGCTCCGGCAGTTACGGACGCTCGGGGCAACGCTCGCGGGCTCTCGGAAGACGTCTTTGCGGGCGCCTGTCGCCAGCGGGTTGAACCGTGCTGGGGGCTCGGGGCAGGGCTCACCGCGTGCCGCGCTGCCGGCCGGCCGCACCCAACGCCAGAGCCACCACCCGCGGCGGGCTGTGGTTCCTGAGCACCTTCTGAATCAGGAGAAGGAGCATCTGCGGTGCCTCGCGGATGTTCTCCCCGCGCTGAGGTTTCGGATGTTGAGATCATTGAAATATATAGAGATATGTGAGTATATGTGCATAAATATCTATTCTAAAAAACACTCGCCCTGCCCAAGGTAGCCAAGCGACGGTCCAACCGCTTCGCAGTCGCATCCGAGGGGTGGACACGAGCGAAGGGAAAGCCACTGGAGCAAACGGGCTCTCCTGCCCACGGACCACAGGCAGGGGAGCAGCAGTAACCGGCCTGGGAGTCCGGAGACCTTTAAACAACGGAGTGAGGCAGCGGGGGACAGCCGGCCAGCGGCACCGCGGGGCCGGGACACCCCGGTTCCGGCACAGGCAGGGCTGTGCACAGGGCTCCGAGCGCCGCGGCCACGTCCCGACCAGACAGCAAGCAGCCACGGCGTGGGGAGCGCGGCACGGGGCCAAGCAGCGCACGGCTCCCGCCAGCGTCCCTGCCCTTTCCCTCCAGCCACAGCTCAAACATCAGGGACGCTTCGTGAGAGACAGCATCTCCGTCACCGCCGCTCCGACCCGCTGCCAAGACCAACAAGGCAGGAGCCGAACCACGCACGCGCCAGCCCGCGGCCCCATTTTGTCATCGGGCTCGATCCGAGGTCCTTGGGGTAACCGAACAGCACTCAGCGCGCCGGGTTCGGGTTACACGCTGCCATCGATCCACTGAAAGCACAGCAGGGTCTGCGCTTCGTTGCGCATTAAAAGCAATCAGTGCTGGCTGGGGAGGGGCTGCACGGCAGCGCCGCAGACCCCCCGGCACGGCCCGAAAGCCCTCGGCCTGATGGGACGGCTCGCTGCCGGCTGGACGGGGAAGCTGTCGTCTTGCTGGGTTTCACCTGGCTGAAGGGAAGGGTGAGAACGCCGGTGTCGAAACGCCGTCCGACCCGGACAGCAGCTCCATCCGAGGGCAGACGCAGTCCCGGTCCATCGCCCCCAGCACGGGGAAAGGCTGCCCGAGGGCCACCAGGAGAACAAACGGTGCGAGACTTCAGTGAACGTGGTGCAGAGACGCTGGTCATGGTGGGGCCCACGCCACGTCCACACCAGCGACAACCAGTGGTCCCATAGCGGTGGGCAGGGGTTAGTCAGGCTGGGGCTCGAGTTCCTCTGAGACCCTCCAAGCACTGGGCTTGGTTTGGTTCCAACCAGTGAGGTTCTCCTGGAGCCTCAGGAAACAGCAGCTCAGACAGCACGCGGCTGGGGGCCACGCACAGGACCAGGGCGCAGCCCAAGGGACCTTCCCTCGGGACAAGAGGTTCTGCCGCGGGACTCAGTCACAGAGCGAGCGTGGGCATCCCCCCCGAGAGCGAGAAACCATTCGCGCAGGCAGCACGGGACGTCCTGTGAGTCCCCGACTTCCAACGCGTTCTCCACCGCAGCTAGGATCGATCACTGGTGCCTCCAGCGATGCCTCCGCCCTTCATCTCCGACCCAGCACCAGACCCCCCGAGTTAGGGGCCGCGGGACCCCCTGCCCACGTCTCACAGCCGGGCTCTGGGGCCAAGCGGAGGCCGCGGGGTCCCGGACGGCTGCCGGAGCATCGCCGCAGCCCTGGCCCGAGCGCGCCCGTGAGGGAGGCAGCTCCTCCGCAGCGCTGCCCCGGCGCGGGGTCAAGCCCAGCAGAGCCCCGCAGACGGCCGAGGCGGGCAGGGGACGGGGTCCTTCCCTGGGCAGCACCCCAGTGAGGGCGGGGGGCTGTGCTGCCGGCTCAGAGTCGCTTCTGCTTCCCCAGCGCTCCATCTCCTGAAGCACAGGCGGGCTCTCACCACCCCCAGGCAGCCAGGACTGTCGCTCTTCCGTCGGCATCAAGAATTTTGGGGTGTCCGGCGAGACTGGGAGCATCTTTCCCAGCATTTCCCTGCAGGCAGCACCTCTCGTCCCGCAGCGACCGTGGCTCAGAGGCCGGCCGGGGCGTTGGTGCGCAGGAGCTCCCGGCCGCGCCGCAGAACCGGAGCCAGGCCGGCGGCCTCCAGCCCTTCGGCCGCAGAGGAGCTGTCAGAATCCTGCCTGGGACCCACCGCGGGTCCGGGCAGCGGCCAGCCCCGCCACGCCGAGGCCTGCGGAGCGATGCCAACGCCGCGGGGAGACGTGGCTGCTCTCTGCGGGGCAGGGCCAGGCGTCCCAGAGGAACATGAGGAAGAACATGAAGAACATGAGGAACATGAGGAAGAACTTCTTCCCTCTGAGGGTGCCGGAGCCCTGGCCCAGGCTGCCCAGGGAGGCTGTGGAGTCTCCTTCTCTGGAGATATTCCAGCCCCCCTGGCCGCGGTGCTGTGCCCCCTGCTCTGGGTGACCCTGCTTGGGCAGGGGGCTGGGCTGGGGGACCCCAGAGGGCCCTGCCAACCCCGGCCACGCTGGGATTCGGGGATTCTGGGTCTGGCGTGGGAGCAGGCGGCGACGCTGCCCGGCTTCGCCCCGGCTCTTGGCGTGGTACCACCAGCCCGCGGCACCAGATGCTGCCCAGCGCACGGCTCCGCAGCCTCGCCGGCCCTCCCTTCGTTAACAGCACGCTAATCACCGCTCCGCAGCCGGGCCTCGTGCGAGCTCCCGTGAACGTCCCCTCAGCGGCACGACGAACGGCCGCGACCGGCTGCCAGCCGGCCAAGAGGAACGCCAGCCCTGCGAAACCCGCGCGCAGCTGCGTTCAGAGCCTTTTGTCGGGCGCCTCGTCGCAGATGTGGGGCACGTTTTACGAGATAATCGGATTACTCTTTCCTTTAAAAGATTAATAGGGCCCGGGCTGGCCCCTCTCCTGTAGAAAGAAACCATCTGGCCCCGGTCGCTCCGTGCCTGCGTCGGGCTGACTCCGGCCATCTGCTCCCCGCACGGCGACGCTGCCGCCGGGCCCGGCTAACGGCCGGCGGCTCAGCCAACGCGGGGACAAGAGCGGGTCAGAGCGGGACCAGGCGCCCGGCAGAGGGGGAGACGAAGCCACGCTCCTCACGGCGCTCGAAACACAACGCTTGGGACCCAGCTCCTCACACGGAATGCCAGCTGGGATGACGGGAGGAACGGGAACGTTACCAGAGCGGGGACAAAGCCAGCCCCTTAAGGGGGGAAAAACCCCGGCATCCAAGTGGCTTCAGCTCCCGCTGTCACGGGACGGGTGACCTGAGGGCAGACGGCCCCGTGGACAAGAGAGCCATCGTCAGGGTCGCACAGCTCAGGCATACGGGGACGGTGCTGGACGCGTGCTCCTGCTGCGGAGACGGGCTCACCGCAGGCGCAACCAGCACCCCCGCGGGCCCAGCTCCCTCCCACCCGGCGCCAGCCAAGAGCTTGCTCCCTGCCTCAGCGTCTCTGAGGGTCTCCGGACACAGCCGGGCACCCCAGCAGCGCCCGTTTCACCCACGAGCCGCAGGTCCCCTCCCAGCCGGAGCTCTCCACCGTCATCCCACCAGCCGGCACGCGGCCACGGCCCGGCCGAAGGGGCCTGCGGAGACCCCACCCCGCAGCCACGCGGCCCGGCGCTGAGCTGGAAGCCCCGCAGAGGTAACAGCCACCGCGGTGCCAGCCGGGGCCGCACGGCAGCCGTGGTACGCGTGGCCGCAGGGCGCAGTGGGATGCCCGGGAAGGGCACCCGAGGAACACCCTGCGCCGGCCGCTCTCCCAGACACCCGCGGCTCAAGGACTCCTCCAGCCAAATATGATTCACATGCACTTTGTATTTCTTAAGATTTAATTTTAGAATCAGAATCCCAGAACCCCAGACCGGTTTGGGTGGGAAGGGACCTGACAGACCCCCCAGCCCACCCCCCTGCCACGGGCAGGGACCCTTCCCCCAGCCCAGGCTGCTCCCAGCCCCGTCCAACCTGGCCTTGAGCCCTGCCAGGGAGGGGGCAGCCCCAGCTCCTCGGGGCAGCCTGGGCCAGGGCCTCAGCACCCTCACGGGGAAGGATTTCCTCCTCATGTCCAACGCACACCGACCCCCCAGTTCAAAGCCGTCACCCCCTGTCCCGCCACTGCAGGCCTATTTAGAGACCCTGTCCAGCCCTTCTCTGCACCCCTGGAGGTCCCTGCCACCCCCCGCATCCCGGGGCACAGCGTCGGCGCCCATGGGATGACGAAGTCCCCGCTCTCGGCAGCTCCCAGCACCGCCCCGGGCAGCGGAGCCAGCATCGCCGTCTCGCTGCAAGGTGACGCGGTGTGACCCAGCGCGACCCCAGGCCCTTCGGCAGGAGGGGAGCTGGGCTTGCTGACCGCAGCGTCAGGGGAACGCCGACCCCGGTGGCACCGGGGAGCTGAAGGAGCACACAACCCATTTCACTCCAAAAATCACGAGAGAAACAGCCCGTTACCGCTTTTTGGACAGACGGTCGGTGTTAATCCCACCCCAGCCCACGCACCAGCAGCCCAGGCAGGGGTTGGCCAGGCCCTGCGAGACAGCGCAGCAGCTCGCGGGGGCCAGGGACGCCAGCACGGACCACCGGCCCCCGAGCAGCCCCGGGATGCCAGCCCGGACCACAGGCCCCTGAGCAGCCCCAGGATGCCAGCCCGGAGCACCGGCCCCCGAGCAGCCCCAGGATGCCAGCCCGGACCACCAGCTCCCGAGCAGCCCCGGGATGCCAGCCAGGACCACCAGCTCCTGAGCAGCCCCGGGATGCCAGCCAGGACCACCAGCTCCCGAGCAGCCCCAGGATGCCAGCCCGGAGCACCGGCCCCCGAGCAGCCCCAGGATGCCAGCCCGGACCACCGGCCCCCGAGCAGCCCTGACAGCCCGCAGAGAGCCTGAGCAGAGGACGCTCGGCAGATGCCTGCATGAGGAACAAGGGCAGTCCCAGCACCCCTGCAGCATCGCAGCTAACGGCAAGGACCTCCAGCTTCGTGCAGCCCCCAGGATGACCCAGCAGCTCCCACCACGGCCTGGACCCCCAGGGGCTGCCACCAGCACTGTCCAGGCCACCAGCAGCAAAGGCCACAAGAGCCACGACCTCAGCGGCGAAAAGCCCTGCCCCACCGCTCCCGACGGGCAAAAAGACAGCAGCAAAGCCAAGCAAACAGAGAAGGACAATAGCTGGGAGCATGAGGACCATCTGCCACAAAAAAGCAGCCAGCAGCAGCTTTTAAGACGATTAAAGTCTATATTTAACTGGCAAAGAGCTACCTTAATCTCATGAATAAGGATTTATCTGCTAATTGTGTTAGTTCTGTGATCGCACCAACTGGAGAGCAATTCTCACACGCTCGTGCAAGGTCCGGAGCTGCAGAGGAGGGGAGTGGAGAGCCGACAAGTTTACTGCAGGCCGAAAAAGTTAAATTCTGCAGTGACATCAGCAAAAGCGTGGCACTGGCCTGTCCCCCCGCGAAGAGCCGCGACGTCCCTGTCCGAGCGCGTCTCCCCGTGTGGCTACGCAGGACGGGCTCCCTGGCCAGCTGCTGCCCCACGACGCTGCCCCAAAGCCACACGCAGCTCTGCGCAGACGGCACCCCGCACGCAGCCTGACGGCCCGGAACCCACGGGGAACGGACAGCAGAGACACGACGTCGGAGACGAAGCTCTTCCACCAGGGTAAGGGAGCCCCGACGAACAGCCGGCCGCGCGTGCGACGGGCTGAGGAACCGCAGCGGCGAGAGCGCGCGGGACGGAGGCGCGAGGCAGGGCACGCCCGCCCCTAAATCCCCAGGGACACGCGGAGACCCCGCGCTGGAGGGGCCGTGGAGGGCGACGGGAGAGAGGGGCCCCCCAAACTGCTCCTCCTCACGCGTCTCATTGCGCCCTGCCCGTGGACACGCGCCGCGGCTCGGACCGTCCCTGCACCCAAACCCCAACCCCAAGCCACAGGTCTGCGGGAGGTGCCCCCGCCCGGCACCGCGTGCGCCAGGGCCCCGGCAGGTACCGTGTCGCTTCCTCCCTCGTGCTCGTACCGTGCCCGCTCCGCGCCTCGAGCGGGCAGAGCTGCCTGTCCGCGGGCAGGACCCCCAGCGCCGGGCAATGCCCCCCAGGCAGCCCGCAGGGGACGAGGGGTCCTTGCCAAGGCCTCTGCCAGTGCAGGGGTGTTGGTCGTTAGGGACACACCGGACTGCTGGCTTCGGAGAGCGCTGTCAGCACGCGGCAGCAGGTGCTCCGGCCTCGGGAGGGCACGGGGAGCCGCAGCCCAAGCAGGGGACAAGCACCGTGTATGACTCAAACAGCGCCTTGCCCCCGTCACCAAAGCGCGCTGCTCAGCAGCACGGCGTCTCTCTCCAAAGATGGCAGAAAGGGTTTGCTTCCTGGGGTCTGTTCCTCCGCTCCTGTCTCACCACTGCTCAGCTCCAGATTGAAACCGCAGATGAGGAAACCCCTGACGCAGCGTCACCTCGTATTGTTTGGAGACGTCGGTCAGCAACGGGCCGCGTCACGGCCCTGGGCTAACACCCTGCCTGCCGCAACGGGGCCGGCGCCTTGCACGTTCCCACGTCAGACAGCAGGAGTGGGGAGCACGGCACGCACAGCACGTGGCATGCACAGCACGCGGCACGCACAGCACGCAGCGTGCAGCTGTGCTCCCAGCACCCGCACGCCGGGGAACACCGGCTGCGTCACCCTGGGGAAGCGCAGGCGGGAGGCGGTGGGAGGGGTGCCAGTGTGTCCCTCGGGTAGCAGCAGTGCTACAGAACCCCAGAATCCCAGCACGGTGGGGTTGGCAGGGCCCTCTGGGGTCTCCCAGCCCAGCCCCCTGCCCAAGCAGGGTCACCCAGAGCAGGGGGCACAGCACCGCGGCCAGGGGGGCTGGAATATCTCCAGAGAAGGAGACTCCACAGCCTCCCTGGGCAGCCTGGGCCAGGGCTCCGGCACCCTCAGAGGGAAGAAGTTCTTCCTCATCTTCAGCTGGAGCTTCCTCTGCTCCAGTTTGTGCCCGTTGCCCCTTGTCCTGTCGCTGGGCACCACTGCAAAGAGTCTGGCCCCGTCCTCCTGACCCCCACCCTGCAGATATTTAGAGGCATTTCGAAGGTCCCCTCTCAGCCTTCTCTTCTCCAGGCTGAACAAGCCCAGCTCCCTCAGCCTCTCCTCGCAGCAGAGATGCTCCAGTCCCCTCCTCATCCTCGCAGCCCTGCGCTGGACTCTCTCCAGTAGCTCCTCATCTTTCTGGAACTGGGGAGCCCAGCACTGGACCCAGCACTGCAGATGGGGCCTCCCCAGGGCAGAGCAGAGGGGGAGGAGAACCTCCCTCGCCCTGCTGCCCACACTCCTCCTCATGCACCCCAGGATCCCATCACCCTTCTGGGCACCCAGGGCACGCTGCTGGCTCATGGTCACCCTGTCGTCCCCCAGCACTCCCAGTCCCCCTGTGTGCTGGCTCTCTGGTGCCCAGCGCTTACGATGTGCAAACTGCGCAGGCGCGTCGGGCGATGCTGGGCACAGCCCGTGGGTATCGCAGCAACCAGCACCCAGCACCGGCTTGGAAACCCGACTGGGGTTACTGGGAGCAGCACAAAATCTCGCAGCTGAGCACAGTTCCATGATTCTCCAGTAAATCAAGGAGCCGGGCTGCCAGCCCCCGTGCCCCCCTCGAGCACAGCGGGGCAGGGACGCTGCGGTGCCAACTCCCTGCCCCGCGCTGAGGTCTGGCTCCGCAGCAATCGCCCCCGTGACAGTCACCTCCCGTCCTCCGAGCAGGCTGGGGCTGGCCAAGGGGAGCACATGCAACGAGCAAACATGCAGCGGCACGATGGAGGCACAGCAATGGGTGACAAGGGACTGGGATGCACTGGAGGGCCTGTCATGCGCCCAGGAGACTCGGCAACACACAGAGGAATTGTCAAAAAAGCACCACCTTTTTGGGTTTCACTCCACGCTGCATGAAGAGGGAATAAAAGGGTACAAAGTTAGAGCTCACACCGTGCCGACCGCGGCGATGAGAAGCGATCTGCTTGCGCTCAGACGCTGCGCGTCGCGGAGCCGGCCACCCACGGCAGGGACCACGTCCCGGTGACGCCGCTGGGCTGCGTGCCGTCAGCCAGGGAAACGCATCCGGGTAAATGGAAACCAAGGTCAGCTTCAGAGAGGAACGCAGAGAACGGAGTTTGTTCTCCACCCTCCGGTCGCTGAGCTTCCCCCCGGCGTCACCGACCCGCCCAGGGCTCTCGTGATGCCCGGACACACTCAGAGCAAAACAACTCACCTGGCGGTGGCCACCAGCGCTGGCCAAGAGGAGCGAACCGTCGCGGTTAGCTGACCGAGACCCGGGATCCCCGCGGAGCAGGGATCCAGGGATCCCAGCCCAAACCCAGCGCCCACGGACACCGCTCCTCTCCCACACCCACCCGCCTCGGACCGGACACCGCGACGGGAAGCGGCTGCTGTACCCAACCACTATTTTTTCCCCACATTTTTCGTGGGTGCCCTTCCACCGCGCCTCAGGTCACCAAGGCTGCTCGCGACGTACAAACACAACATTTCCCTTCCAAAACGCAATTCCTGACCACACCAAGGCAGCGCCCGGCATCGGCTGCTGCCCTGCGGCTGACGCGCTGTGGCGGCAGGGAGCTCGTACAGCTCTGCTGGGAAGAGACTGCCTTCCCCCCACAGCGTGCCGGGAAGCTGCTCCCGCCTCGCGCCACGCAGGGCCCCTCCGCCTGCCGGAAAGAAGCTCTTCTTCCCCCATTTTCAGGAGTCCCAGTGCCACAGCCCGGCGGAGCGTGCCCCTGTGTCGAGACCTGCCGGCAGCATCCACCAAGGGACGGGCTCTCCGGTGCTTTGGGCAGCAACCTGTCCTAGTGTGGGTGGGCTGGGGGCAACGCCAGGAGAGCAGGAGAACCCAGGGCAGGGCTGGGGGCACCTCTGCACCTTCCTCTACAAAGGCAGAGAACCCAGGGCAGGGCTGGGGACACCTCTGCACCTCCCTCTGCAAAGGCAGAGAACCCAGGGCAGGGCTGGGGGCACCTCTGCACCTCCCTCTCCAAAGGCAGAGAACCCAGGGCAGGGCTGGGGGCACCTCTGCACCTCCCTCTGCAAAGCCTTCATCACTTTGGTCCCCACAGGACTCCCCAGCCGCCCAGGCCAGCCCCCTCTGCTGAACACCCCCTCCAGCCAGCCCCCCTCCCAGCAAGGCCACTCCTGGGTGTGCAGGGCCATCAAGAGGCCCTGGCTGATGGGACAGCTTTGGGGAAGCCGACGCGGTACCGCAGCAAACACCTTCTGCAGCAGTGTTGGCACGCGTTCCAGACGGAAAACGTCCAAAACACCGCTCGGTGGAGGTTCTGCTCCCAGAAAACAGCAGCTCCTCCTCGGGCAAGCTGTGACAAGGAGCTGGTCACCCCGCTACAGGTCACCCTGTAGCCAAGCCAGCACACGTACGGATAAGGCAGAAGGAGATGGAGAGGACCGCAGCCGGCTGCAGCGCTCTCCCACTGCCCGCTGGGGGTCTGGGGGGCTCGGCCGGCTCTCGAGGGGCAGGAGAGGGCCCTGCTCGGGAAGGGACAGGCTGCTGTCACCCTCCTGACGGCTCAGGCTCCGCTAATGGCACGGCCCGCATGCAGAGGGGTTCCCCCACCATGGGACACGAGTGCCCCGCAGCAGCCTCCCCAGACTCCCGCTGCTCGGGCCACAAACCGCCGCAGCATCCCCTCCAGCGAACGGCCCCCGCGCCCTGCTGCGGAGCGCCTGCCCTCCAGCTCAGCGCCGCGCGAGGTCCGTTTGCCCCCGGCCACTGCAGCCCCTGCGGAAGGAGCGGGCTCTGGGCGGCACGGCAGCACCTCCAGCGCTTTCGCTCGCTCCGCAGCGCGCTGCTACGCGGGCTGCAGCCGGGCTGCCCCGGGTTCCATCGCGCGGGGACGCTCCGAGGCGTCCGCACGAAGGCGCGGGACCGACCCCGGCCCAGCCCGCGGGCTGCGTGCTCCGCAGAGACCCCTGCTCGGGCGGAAACACCGGGCAAGCGGCTCAAAGCTCTCCTCCGGCGCCGAATCCCCACATTTCCGCGCGGCAGCTCCAGCAGCTCCCGACACGATCCCGATCCCGGCAGGCGAAGGGCGAAGCCCGAACGCGCCCGTTGGCACCGCGCGAGGCAGAGCACAGACCCGCGCGTGCCCATCGCGGCGGCACACGCAGCGGCCCTGGGGAGCCCGTCTCGCTGCCGTCAGCACGCCGACGGCGAGCGCCCGCGCCTTCCCTGGCCACAAACCAGCCCGAAGGCCGCGGAGCGTCGCCGCGCCTCGAGCAGCAGCAGCAGCCCCCGCCCGGAGCTCCGACCGCCAGAACGCTGGGGCCAGCACCAAACTCTCAGCCTCTCCTGCAGAAAAACGACGAGATGCTCACGGACACAACGAGATGCTCACGGACAGCAGGTGCCGTTAGACCTTCAGTCCGGGCTTCGGAAACCTTCCAGCGCAAACCCTTTGGGTTCGTCCCCTTTCCTGGCACCTCAGAACGTGAAGCAGCACAAAGAATTTAAAGACCAACGACTATTTTCGCATCCTGATGTCATGAACGCTGGGATTTTTTGCGCTTCATAAATATTGTATTTGTCCTTTTGTACAAATGTTCTGAGACAACTTTTAAATCTTTCCCCCAAGGCATCACGGCTCTCTTGCAGCCTTCCTTCTGCGGAAGGCGAGTCCGGTCTGACCTGCGCTGCCCAGCCTCACCTAACAGCTCGCCTATTAATTCCAGCACATAATTAAACCAGGAGACTGAATGCTACGCGTCGCAGCAGAGAACAGACGGGAGAAAGCTGCCACGGGTGCCAGAGGCCCTGCCACGGAGAAGGCCCGTTGGAGCAGCCCCTCTGCAGAAACCGGCCACCCCTGCAAAACCCTCCAAATCCCTTTAACACAGGGCGGGGGGGTCCTTCTCCTCCCTCCGCTCTGGCACTCAGCTCGACAAGGCACATCCGAGCCCGGAGACGCCCCGGAGCGGCCCCCGGTGCTGGTCCATCTCCCACCTCCTGCTGCGGCCAGGTCCCGGCGCTGCGCGGGCTGACCAGCACCCACCGTCGAGGCGGGGAACAGCATCCCCACCCCCGTAAGGAGCTGAGACCCCCAAGCAGCAGACGGGGCTCGCACTGCCCTAACACAGACCTCGGGTGTCACACACACGAGGGGACAACGTGGAGAAGCCCCCGAGCTCCAGGCCAGCTGTTTGCTTTCCCGCAGCTGCCCACACGCACGACGGCCCAGGCTGTCCCCAAGAAACCTCCAGCTTCCACCCCAGCGCACGCACCGACCACTCACTGTGTCACCCCGCACCCCCACAGACCCCTCAGGACCCACACACCTGCGTGGCCATTTCTGTGGCTTTAACCTTAAGCACCTATTTAATTGTGCTTGCCTGGGGGTCAAAAGCCTTTGGAGATGGGCACCTGCTCCAATTTTTTGTTCCTCAGGGAATACCCATCACGTTGGGATACAACGTGCACCCGTTTCTGCCTCCAGAGCCACTGAGGTTCCTGGACAAAGCTCCTCGGACGCGCTCACCGCCCCTCCGCCAGCCCCGCATGTACGCCAGAGAAAGCTCGTTCCGGCTCTCCGGAGGAGCAGGCCCTTCCCGCGGGCTGCGAGGTCGCAGCGGCAGGAGCCCAGCCAAGGGGCACGCAGGGCGCGACGGCTGCGACAGGACTCAGACAGAATGTGCAATGCCGGAAGCTGCGCTGGGGTCTGTTCCTCGCTAACTCGCTGCTTGCTGCTCGTTAGCTGAAAATGGCTTTTTGTACGGCCTTGCTTCCCCGGGCTTCAGAAGAAATGCGCTCCACCACGGGCATTTTTGCTGCAGAGCAGAGAACTGAACGGGGTAAGCGACAGCCCGGCGGAGCTCTGTCCTTGCAGCGCGCTCTCTGCGCGCGTGTCTCCGCGCGCCTTCCTGCAGGGGTGAAAAACGCGGCTTTCCGAGGGGCAGGTAACGAAAAGTCCGTCAGCGTGGCACGCGCAGGCCTGCCGCTGCCGCTAACCCCGCGCTGCGCAGGGAACCGGGCCCGGCAGCCGCAGAGGCCCGGGCTCAGCACTCACCAGTTTGCTGGCTTTGGCGGCGTCCAGGGAATCTGCAAAGAGAAACAGAAACAGAACCGTGAGCTTCGGCCCCGCGCACGCCTCCGGCCCGGCCCGCACAGCCAGCGGCTCCGCGGCCCCGCGCGTCGCCGCACCGTTTACGCGCGCGAAACAGAGACCTGGGCAAACCAGGGAGCGGCGGTACGCGGGGGACGGGTTCGGAGGAACAGGGGCTCCCGTGTCGGACCCGCCGGCACAGCCTGGCAAAGCCAAACGCTCAGACGCGCGCGTCAGCGCTCGGTCAGGCTCTGCTGCTTCTCTCGAGCTCAGTTACTGCACCTCGGAGAACCCCGAGTCCCCCCCGGAGCGCTCTCGCCATCGGAACGCACAGCAGCGTAGCGCTGCACACCACCGCATCCGATCGGCACGATTCCAGACAAGAACCTCACGCCAGTATCACCAGAAACGCAGCTCCAGAGACCACTCGCTTCGGGCAGCACAACGCAAGGTGTCCACGCCGTCCGTACGTGGGCAGGAGTCGGAGCAGGCACGAGGCAGATGTACAAGAGACCACGCAGAGACGCTCCCAGCCGACCGGCTGCAGCCCTGCTCCCTCTGCTCTCCACTCGGCCCCGGAAACCTCGCGCATCGCTTCCCCGAGCGGGGCACCCGCAGCCCCAGACCCACGCCCTGACAGGGCTGGAGCTCGGCAGAGGGGTCCTTCCCACCCCTCCGAGAGCGACCGTCCCGCGGCACGCGTGGCCACCGGGAACATCTGCCCACGGCGCGGCCGCTGGCCCTCCCCGCGTCGCTCAGCTCCTGGGTGCCGGCTGTCAGGAGGTGTCCCCGCTTCGTCACCCCAGCCGAGGGCTGGCGGAGCACCCCGGCACAGAGCCTGGCCGTCACGGCAGGACGGCGGGCGCCAGCCCCGGGCCGGACCCCGCTGCTCGCACCAACCCGCTCCCCGGACACAGGATTCGTCCCCTGCTCTCCGGGTTATCGGTGCGCGGGGCTGCGGGGCACGGCGCGTGCCACGTACGGGACCGTGGGGACCCAGACTGGGCGATCCTGGCCGACGTTGCCTCAGAGATGCAGGCAGCCACGGCGGGTCCGGCCACATCGCAGCCTCTGCTCCACTTCTGGATGCCTGGGGGGTCCTTGCGCAGCTCACAGCCACGGGGCTGCTTGCCCCCCTCCTCTCCCAGCTGCGGTTCCACCAGAGATCAGCATTCACTGAATCCCAGAATGGTGGGGGGTTGGCAGGGCCCTCTGGGGTCCCCCAGCCCAGCCCCCTGCCCAAGCAGGGTCACCCAGAGCAGGGGGCACAGCACCGCGGCCAGGGGGGGCTGGAATATCTCCAGAGAAGGAGACTCCACAGCCTCCCTGGGCAGCCTGGGCCAGGGCTCCGGCACCCTCAGAGGGAAGAAGTTCTTCCTCGGGTTCAGCTGGAGCTTCCTCTGCTCCAGTTTGTGCCCGTTGCCCCTTGTCCTGTCGCTGGGCACCACTGCAAAGAGTCTGGCCCCGTCCTCCTGACCCCCACCCTGCAGATATTTAGAGGCATTTCGAAGGTCCCCTCGCAGCCTTCTCTTCTCCAGGCTGAACAAGCCCAGCTCCCTCAGCCTCTCCTCGTAGCAGAGATGCTCCAGTCCCCTCCTCATCCTCGCAGCCCTGCGCTGGACTCTCTCCAGTAGCTCAGGAGAGGGTTGGGTGTTCCGTGGTTGTTTTTTCTCCTCTTCCAGCCAGCAGGAACTAAAATTCCCCTTTGCTTGTCGAGATGAATTCTGCGCCTCCGCTGCACAGGATGTGCCCGAGGCATCAGCAGGGGGTGACGCCTGGCCCCAGGAGTGGGGTGATCCCGTGAGACGTTATTTTTGTCCGTCCCGTGAGTGGAGAGGGAATCTGAGCTGGCATCGCAGTCCCTTGGCGTTCTGCCTTTGCCTTCTCCGCGGGGAGCTGCAGGCTCCGGCGGCTCGCTGCCGCTGCGGGGAGCTCGGCGTCGGGGCCCCCAGCCGCTGTGACGCTCTCTGCTGTGGGCCCTCCGATCAGCGTGTGCAGCTGAACAGAGCAACGTTTAAAGCAAGCCAGTGTTCATTGCGGGGTGTTTAACGGGCATTTAATGCAAAAAATGGAAACTCTTCTGCTTAGTATGCCAGTGCGAGGGCATTTTGCCCGGAGAGGTAGAAAGCCCAGCCTTTCATGTGCAGCTTCAGCCTGTTCTTTGCGTGGAGATCAGGAGAAATTTCTTCGCTGAGAGAGCGGTCAGGCGTTGGGCCAGGCTGCCCAGGGCGGTGGGGGAGTCCCCGTCCCTGGAGGCGTTCAGACACCGTGTGGATGTGGCATCTGGGGACAGGGTTTAGCAGGTGTGGGGGTGTTGGGGTGACGGTTGGGCTTGGTGATCTCAGAGGTCTTTTCCAGCCTTAATGGTTCTGTGATTCTACAAATATCTGAAGGGTGGGTGTCAGGAGGATGGGGACAAGCTCTTTTCAGTGGTGCCCAGTGACAGGACAAGGGGCAATGGGCACAAACTGAGGCACAGGAAGTTCCGTCTGAACATGAGGAAGAACTTCTTCCCTCTGAGGGTGACGGAGCCCTGGAACAGGCTGCCCAGGGAGGCTGTGGAGTCTCCTTCTCTGGAGATATTCCAGACCCGCCTGGACAAGATCCTGTGCAGCCTGCTCTGGGTGACCCTGCTTGGGCAGGAGGGTTGGACTGGGTGACCCACAGAGGTCCCTTCCAACCCCTACTATTCTGTGATTCTGTGATTCTGTGATTCTACTTGACACTAACAGTCAATGAAAATATTCCTGAACGTTTGTACGATCTTTGCACTCCTTCCCAATTCAGACTTCCCAGCTGAAATTTCCGTTTTCCTTGTTCCCACCGGGTCCTCGTTTAGGGCCGCGTCCTTGTCTGCAGCGCTGCAGGCGTCCCGGCCCCGCTGCCCCCGCCGTGGGTCGGGGCTGTCCGACCGTCAGCGGGCATCGCCCCTTGGAGTGCCGAGCCCTTCCAGCGCCGTCGTGCGTCTCCTCCCTCCGTCACCGGGAGCTGGAGAGCAGAGACGGGTGCTCCTGAGGCCCCCGCTTAGAGTCCGGGGGGTCCCGGAGCAGCCGATGCTTCCTGGCGCCGGCAGACGGGAACGTGGAGACCAGAACCGCGTTAACTGCACGGAGGCAGGGTGGGCTGGGAAGAGCAGCAGAGCAGAGCCCCGGGTTTAGCGTGGCTCTGCAGCAGGCGCTGCTGCCTTTGGATTTCGCTACGTCCGTCTGTGCCTGCACGATGAATCCTGACACCCTGTGCCGCCTCCCCCCTCGTGGCCTCGAAGTCTTCCCAGGGCTCTGAGCTCTGCTGTCGGCGGCAGAGGTGTCTCTGGTTCTCCCAGAACCTCGTCTGGGGCGACGGCAGCGGCTGCGGCGTCCGGAGGTGAGTGGCTGCTGACGCGCAGCACCCTGCTGCGGCATTTTAGGGGACCTCATAAATGCTTACAAATATCTGCGGGGGGGGGTCAGGAGGACGGGGCCAGACTCTTTCCAGTGGTGCCCAGTGACAGGACAAGGGGCAATGGGCACAAACTGAGGCACAGGAAGTTCCGTCTGAACATGAGGAGGAACTTCTTCTCTCTGAGGGTGACGGAGCACTGGAACAGGCTGCCCAGGGAGGCTGTGGAGTCTCCTTCTCTGGAGATATTCCAGCCCCCCTGGCCGCGGTGCTGTGCAGCCTGCTGTGGGTGACCCTGCTTGGGCAGGGGGTTGGGCTGGGTGACCCACAGAGGGCCCTTCCAACCCCTGCCACGCCGGGACTCTGGGATTCTGAGCCGCCAAGCGCGCTTGGACAGACGCCTGGCGCGCAGGAGCTCCCCGCCTGGCACACGCTGCCCGCAGACCGTCCGGCACACGCAGCCGCCGGAGCTCCCCCGCAAGCTCCGGGGAAGCCGAAGGGCACCCCGGAACAAGGGCGCAGCAGAAAGCGGCCTCAAGGGGAGGCGAGGCCGTCAGGGCACCCAACAACGCGAGCTGCCAGAGCCGCTGACGAGCAGCGGAAGGAGCGCTCAGCGCCGCGCAGCAAGCCTTCGCTGCCGGAGAGCGGAACGGGGCCCAGCCTCGGGCAGCTGCTGACCCTGAGCCGCCGTTCCGCGGCGCCGGAGCGGTCCCAGCCTCCCTCCACGCGCCCTCCCCTCCAGGAGGGGCTTCCCACCTGCCCCCCACCAGACAGACTTCCGTGGTAAGGACGGAACGGCCCGGAGCAGCTCTTGCACGCGGAGCGTTCTCCTGCCAGCCCTGCAGACGACGCAGGGCCTCGCGGCGGGCACACGGCAGGGGTGCATGGGCAGGGGGACAGGAGCACGGACCCGAGCCAGGGGCAGAGCCCGGGCACCCGTGCTGCCGCCCTCGGCCGCCGGGACCCCACCTCCCCAGCACACGGCCCCCCGACGCCTGCTCGGCCATGGAACCTCCGCTGGCCCAGAGCGAGGGAAAGGCGAGGTCTGGGGCAAAACGGACCAGCCCTACCTCTCTTGGGGACTTTCAAGGCGGCAGATTCGGGTGTTTCTGGGGATGTTGTATCAGCTCCATCTTCAAAGACCTGGATCTGGAAACAGTGCAACAACTATTATTACAAAAACATAAAAAAAAACACAAACCAAAAACCACAGAATCACAGAATGTTCAGGGTTGGCAGGGACCTCTGCAGCGTGCCCTGGGTGCCAGGAAGGGCGATGGGACCCTGGGGTGCATGAGGAGGAGTGTGGGCAGCAGGGTGAGGGAGGGTCTCCTCTCCCTCTGCTCTGCCCTGGGGAGGCCCCAGCTGCAGTGCTGGGGCCAGTGCTGGGCTCCCCACTTCAAGAAAGATGAGGAGCTACTGGAGAGAGTCCAGCGCAGGGCTGCGAGGATGAGGAGGGGACTGGAGCATCTCTGCTGCGAGGAGAGGCTGAGGGAGCTGGGCTTGTTCAGCCTGGAGAAGAGAAGGCTGAGAGGGGACCTTCGAAATGCCCCTAAATATCTGCAGGGTGGGGGTCAGGAGGACGGGGCCAGACTCTTTCCAGTGGTGCCCAGCGCCAGGACAAGGGGCAACGGGCACAAACTGGAGCAGAGGAAGCTCCAGCTGAAGATGAGGAAGAACTTCTTCCCTCTGAGGGTGCCGGAGCCCTGGCCCAGGCTGCCCAGAGGAGCTGGGGCTGCCCCCTCCCTGGCAGGGCTCAAGGCCAGGTTGGACGGGGCTGGGAGCAGCCTGGGCTGGGGGAAGGGTCCCTGCCCGTGGCAGGGGGTTGGGCTGGGGGGTCTGTCAGGTCCCTTCCCACCCAAACCAGTCTGGGGTTCTAAATTAAAATGGAAGAGACTTGTTTGTACACAAACGAGCTCCCAGTTCCTGCCTGTAGTACATGAATAGCAAAAGCTCAACAACTAACCCCAAGTCACGCATTTGATATTCTTTAAGGCAAAACTTTCTTAATTAAAATTCTCTGACTTCCAGGTAAACACCCAGACACTGGTCCCAAACCCCATCTCCCACAGATGATGTCGCCCACAGCTCTCTGGGGCAGTGGAGAGACTTAACTCTGCGTTCTGGAGGCAAAATAAAGCTATCCCATGCTCCCCAGAATGCACCACGCGTTTTTCCACCCAGTTCATCTGAAAAGCTTTCACCGTGACCCCAGGAACTGGGCTCACGGAGACGCTCGGTGAAACGTGGGGAGAAGCTGCGTGACAGCCTGGCACCGAACCCTGCGCGGGCGGCCGGACAGCCCCCGGGCACGGCTCACAGAATCACAGAATCCCAGCTCACGGCTGCGTTCAGAGCCGTTCCGCTCCCTCACACGACGCAAGATGGAGAGTCCCAGAACCCGCGCTCTCTGGGGGGAGGAAACTGGGGTTCTCTCTCCCCACCCGGGCGCAAAGGGCTGTTTTCCTCCCTCTACCCACGCGCCCCGTGGGCCACGCGTACCCCACACAGGCCCGGCAAGCGGAGGCCACGGCGGGGCACGCACAGCGGGAAGCGTACCTGCGACTGCCGCACGAAGATGCCGTGGTTTTCCTCACAGGTGAAATACTTCCTGCCCTGCACGGTCCCGTCGTTCTTGCCCTTCGCTTCGTCCAGGATGACTCCGACCCACTTCCCCGTGGCAAAGAGCGTGGCACCCACGTAAGCCACGGTACCACGGTGCCCCTTCCCGATGACCTCGACCCTGGAGCCCACCTTCAGGGGCTTGCTGCTGGCTTCCACGCTCATCCTGGCGCCGGTGCTGGAGGCCTGCGGGCAGAGCGGAGAGCACAGCAAGTCAAACGCGGCGGGCGCGGACGGACGGACGCACGGTTCAACCCCCTCAGCCCGAGGGGTCGCTCCCCCTTCGCCTCCGCCGCCCGCTCTGCTTGGGAGCCAGCGAGAGGTGATTCCTTCCATTACAGCTGCTGGACAGGAACCACAAACAACGGTAAAACCACCGGTAACTGCTATGCACAGCTTCAACAGACTCGCTGGGCTCACAAACCCAATCCCCAAGTTTTTTAGAAGCTTTTGGGAAAAAGAAACACAACGGCGAAGCTGTTGGCGCAGTCAGATCTGCCGTGACCTACACTCGCTCCGTCCTGTTTTCATCACACCAGCCGTTGCCCACGGCTCACCCGCCTCTCGCGCTGCAGGCTCGGGAGCAGAGAACCCCCCTCCAGCGCCGTTTGCCTTCCCACCCCCCCTTACTGGCAGGGTTTGAGGAGCTGGTGGCCCACCCGCAGCCGCAGACCCAGACCACCCGCCCACCGCAGCCTGCACCGCACCCACGGGCCCGCTCCACGCAGGAGCCCGGGTACCCGCGGTGACGGCGCTTCCCATCGGGATGCCGAGGAGCGGAAAACACCGGCGGTAAATTCACCGGCCTTTCCAGGCATCGTCATCACAAACGTTCATCCGCATTTAAATTTCAGCGTGCGCCACCAGAGTTCGAGCTCGCCGCCCCGACACGAGCCCCTCCGGCCGGCGAGGCCGCCCACACCGAGCAGCTCTGTCAGAGCAGCAACAGAGCGGTGGGAGCGAGGAACTCGGTGCAGGCACCCGAGACCACAACCGCAGCGAGACTGATGGGGTTCATACGGGGGGCCAGAGACGTAAGGCGCTGGGATCTCCCCCCGCCCACTGCCTCCTCCTCCGGAACAAGCCCCGGTGAACCAGACGACGATCGCGCTGTGCTGCCACGGAGCTAAACTCCCTATTTATCCTTCACGGTTTACAAAGTAATGCCATACCAATGGTTGTCCCTCAGATGTTGACACCTGTGAGGGGCTGCTGCTTCTAAATGCCGCGAAGACAGGAGGGGATGTTTGACCGCCGCAGCTCGAGGTCCCCAGCCCTGTGCGACACCGCGGCGCTGTCCTTCCGCCGCTCTCGAAAATGAAGCACGTTTGGCATTTACATCACCCCATCTGTCCGTAGTTCACAGAATCACAGCATGGTGGGGTTGGCAGGGCCCTCTGGGGTCCCCCAGCCCAGCCCCCTGCCCAAGCAGGGTCACCCAGAGCAGGGGGCACAGCACCGCGGCCAGGGGGGCTGGAATATCTCCAGAGAAGGAGACTCCACAGCCTCCCTGGGCAGCCTGGGCCAGGGCTCCGGCACCCTCAGAGGGAAGAAGTTCTTCCTCATCTTCAGCTGGAGCTTCCTCTGCTCCAGTTTGTGCCCAGTGCCCCTTGTCCTGTCGCTGGGCACCACTGGGAAGAGTCTGGCCCCGTCCTCCTGACCCCCACCCTGCAGATATTTAGAGCCATTTCGAAGGTCCCCTCTCAGCCTTCTCTTCTCCAGGCTGAACAAGCCCAGCTCCCTCAGCCTCTCCTCGTAGCAGAGATGCTCCAGTCCCCTCCTCATCCTCGCAGCCCTCCGCTGGACTCTCTCCAGCAGCTCCTCATCTTTCTTGAACTGGGGAGCCCAGCACTGGACCCAGCACTGCAGCTGGGGCCTCCCCAGGGCAGAGCAGAGGGGGAGGAGACCCTCCCTCGCCCTGCTGCCCACACTCCTCCTCATGCACCCCAGGGTCCCGTTGGCCTTCTTGGCAGGAAAAATCTCAAATCTAGATCTCAAATCTAGACCTCAAATCTCAAACCTCTGCTACACGCTCAGATAAATGTCTACCAAGGTACTGGGCCATCTCAGCTGCCAGAAGAACGAGCACCAAACTTCCGCAAAATACCGGCGGCTGAAGCTCCGCGTGTCCCACTTGTTATAAAAAATGGGAGCAACGCTGAGCAAACACGCAGCCGAAAGGAAAATGCAGAGTCACCCCCCAAAGGGAGAGGTTCCCCCTCAGCCATTCTCAGCACCGTCGCCCCCCTTGCTCCCACCCCGCGTCACGGTTGCCGTCCCACGGTCTCGGCGCCCGCGGGCAGCCGCAGCCCGGGCAGGGCCCACGCGTGGGGCGATGCCGCGAGCGGGACCTCGGAGCTGCAGGGCTGCGGGACGCGCTGCCCAGCGCAGGGCATGGCCACGGGCGCCCAGCCCTCCACCGCCAGCTCCGTGGCAGGGGAGCACCCACCACGCACGGCTTCAGCGGGCGCCGGCTGCGGCGAAGGCGCAGGACGCGCTCGCGGGGGACCCGCGGCAGCGCGGCGAGCTGCAGGCAGCGGGCTGGTTCCGCCGCGGCGCTGTCTCGGCCGACTCGATTCACGAGGTGCCCGGGTCACCGCGGCGGGCAGCTGGCTGCTGGCTCGCACGGCGGGAGCGCCGCGCCGTCTGCCTGCGCGGAATCACCGAACGCTTTGGGTCGGAAGGGACCTGCAGAGGTCATCTAGTCCAACCCCACCGCAGCGAGCAGGGACATCTTCAACCAGACCAGGCTGCTCAGAGCCCCGTCCAGCCTGGCCTGGAATGCTTCCAGGGATGGGGCCTCCACTACCTCTCTGGGCAACCCGTTCCAGTGCCTCACCACCCTCATGGTGAAGAATTTCTTCCTTATCTCTAGTCTAAATCTACCCTCCCTTAGATCAAAGCCATTGCTCCTTGTCCTACTGCAACAAGCCCTGCTGAAAATATTGTCCCCATCTTTCCTACAGGGTCCCTTTAAGCACTGAAAGGCTGCAATCAGGTCTCCCCGCAGCCTTCCCCTCCCCAGGCTGAACAGCCCCAGCTCTCCCAGCCCTTCCTGACAGGAAAGGTGCTCCAGCCCTCGCGTTGTCTTTGTGGCCCTCCTCTGGACCCGCTCCAACAGCTCCATGTCCCTCCTGTGCTGAGGGCTCCAGAGCTGAACGCAGGACTCCAGGTGGGGTCTCACCAGAGCAGAGCAGAGGGGCAGAATCCCCTCCTTTGACCTGCTGGCCACGCTGCTTTTGATGCAGCCCAGGACACGGTTGGCCTTATGGGCTGTGAGCACTCATTGGTGCCTCATGGCCAGCTTTTCACCCCCCAGTACCCCCAAGTCCCTCTCGGCAGGGCTGCTCTCGATCCTTTCATCCCCCAGCCTGTATTGATAGCAGGGGTTGCCCCGACCCAGGTGTAGGACCTTGAACTTGGCCTTGTTGAACCTCATGAGGTTCACGCAGGCCCACTTCTCAAGCTTGTCCAGGTCCCTCTGGATGCCATCCCGTCCTTCTGGTGTCACAACTGCACCACTCAGCTGGGTGTCACCTGCAAACTTGCAGAGGGTGCACTCAATCTTGCTGTTTAAGTCATTGATGAAGACGTTAAACAGCACCGGTCCCAGTACGGACCCCTGAGGAACACCACTTGCCACCAGCATCCATTTGGACATCAACCACTACCCTCTGGCTGTGACCTTCCAACCAGCTGCTCACCCACCGAACAGTCCACCCATCAAATCTCTTATCTCTCCCATTCAGAGAGAAGGGTGCTGTGGGGACTGTGTCGAAGGCCTCACAGAAGTCCAGACAGACGACATCCACAGCTCTTTCCTCGTCCCCTGACGTAGCCACTCCATTACAGAAAGCCACCAAGTTCGGCTCCTCTCCTGCAGACCCTTTTTCCAACCTGCAGGGCCCGGATTTCTGCTGTTGTGATGAGCAGCTGTTCCAGCTCAGGCCCAGCGTGCACTGGTGCCTTTCCAAAGCACGAGACTGGGACGCATTCCGGTAACTTCCGGAGCTGCTCCCGACAGCGTCGCGCAGCCCACGGCCGGGGCGGGCGCACGGCCTGCGAGGCAGGAGCAGCCCTGGTGCCAGAGCAGCACCCCGCACGCACACGGCCGGGCAGGCAGCCGGGGCCGGCTCGGGCACACCAAACCCCGGGAGATGCTTCCAGAGCCGAGCAGGACTCGCAGGAACCGACCTCGCAGCTGCTCCGAGTGGGACAAGACAGAGCCTCGGAGCGCCGAGATAACCCTGCCGGGCTTTCACCTTACAATTTAATTTTTATTTTTCTATAGCACCAGTCTGCAGAGCGGTAGCAGATCAGCTGGCCTCAAAAATCAGCTGTTTCACCGTTTCCGCCGCAGCAGCGTCCCGCTTGGTGCTGTGGGCTGCCCGCGGGCGTCTGGGGATCGCTTTCTGCGGAGCACTCGCACGAGAGCTGCGGGAGAGCTCATCTTCCTCGCTTCCTTCCAAAGCCTCAGCGGAGCAGAAGCACACATTAACAGCGAACGACACGCCCGGAGCTGTCAGCAGCCGGGCACAGGGCACAGCGTGGCTCCGCACCACAGCGTCCCCGAGAGCAGAGCCAATTCGCCAGGCGCTGACGCCCTTCCCTCCCCGGCAGGGTCCAAGGCCAGGCTGGATGGAGCTCGGAGCACCCTGGGCTGGTGGGAGATGTCCCTGCTCGTGGCAGGGGGTTGGAACCAGCTGATCTCCAAGGTCCCTCCCAACCCAACCCATTCCCCGCTTCTCGCCCGTTCTCTGTCACAGCTGACCACCTCCCAGGCGTGCTGCCCCAGCTGAGCTGCCCCGCTCGAGGTCCCGACGTGGCCGCGGACAGACGCCTGCCCCAGGAAGGGACAGACAGCAGAGCTGGAGACGAGGAGCCGCGTAAGCCAGGGCTGCCCGTCTGGGGAGAGGACCAGCAGCAGAGCACAGCACCGGCCCCTCCGCGCCGCCCTGCCCCCCGCCAGCAATCGCATCGATTCCCCAGCGAAGAAAAACCGGGACTTCGCATGGGAGAAGAAATTCCTGGTGGTTTTTACACCACAAAAGCTCTTCAGGGGCTGTTTTACCAATGACGAAGCAGCAATGCATAGCTGTCCAGCGGAGGGCTACGAGGATGAGGAGGGGACTGAAGCATCTCTCCTACGAGGAGAGGCTGAGGGAGCTGGGCTTGTTCAGCCTGGAGAAGAGAAGGCTGCGAGGGGACCTTCGAAATGCCTCTAAATATCTGCAGGGTGGGGGTCAGGAGGACGGGGCCAGACTCTTTGCAGTGGTGCCCAGCGACAGGTCAAGGGGCAACGGGCACAAACTGGAGCAGAGGAAGCTCCAGCTGAACCCGAGGAAGAACTTCTTCCCTCTGAGGGTGACGGAGCCCTGGCCCAGGCTGCCCAGGGAGGCTGTGGAGTCTCCTTCTCTGGAGATATTCCAGCCCCGCCTGGCCGCGGTGCTGTGCCCCCTGCTCTGGGTGACCCTGCTTGGGCAGGGGGTTGGGCTGGGGGACCCCAGAGGGCCCTGCCAACCCCCCCCACGCTGGGATTCTGGGATTCTGTAGCGGCTCTCTCCCTGCAGACCCTGCCCGCACCCACCGGCGCGGGAGCACGGCGGAGCGACGCTGCTCCCACCCACCCACCCACCCGAGCGGGGCCAGCGGCGAAACGGGCGCAGCAGGGACCTCGTGGGTCTGCGTGAGCCCGGCTGGGGCCCCGGCACAGCACCTCTGCCGCTGACGGTGCCCATCTCCACCGGATCAGAGCCGGTGGCGTGGACGGGCTCCCCCGAGCCCGCGGAGCCATGGCCGCGCGTGCTGCGCCCAGGGACGGGCTGGGGAGGCTCGCGCAGGGACCGAGGCGACGGAGCCAGGCGCGGTCCCGTGCCCCGGGAAGGACGGGAGCACGCAGCCCAGAGCTCCAGCCAGGCCGTGCCACCACGGCGAGCCCCGCCGCGCCGCTGCCCACGTTTACTCATCGATACCTCCACGCAACGGATTTCATTAGCGACCGCGACATCTCAGAAAGGCGTCTTCGCTCGCCTCGGGCCTGCCCTCAGCCTGGCCGAACGCGGTCGGTCTCCGGCCGGCCCGTCGCTGCAGCCACGGCTCGGATGTTCCGACACCGCAGGCACTTAGCAACACGCGGGAACGCGACGAAGCAAGGCGTCAGCCTCCTCCCCGCGCGTCTGCGGTCCCCTCGCTGCTGAGCGACAGAAGCTGATGCAATGCGACCTGGCAAAAGCAGGTGCACGCGTTCAGTCTCAAATATAAAATGATTACAATTTTGTAAATCTATCAAATAAGGTTTCGTTTTTAAAAAAAGACAGAAAACTTATTAATTCCGTGGTATTCCCATGCTGAGTGCCCTCCCTTCCCAAGAAGGCCTGTAATTTGAACATCAGCAAAAAAGCCTTGCAGAATAACGATTTGCTTGCAGCGTCTGGCGAAGGAACTCCTGGAGTCGTGTCCTGCCCTCCCCCTGCTCCCCCGCTGCTCCTCCCCAGCGGGACCTGACTCCTGGCAAAGCCGAGAGGCTGCGGATCGCTCTTCGGAAGCCCAGCAGCTGCTTCTCCACCGGCACAGCGCGATTTTGGGGAATCCAGAAGACAACTTCTACCAACACAAAACCCATCCCGAACAAAACGGCAACCGTAAGACTCAGTAAAAAGGAAAACTGGGAAGCTGCACGCCCGCTCGGAGCAAGGATTTCCCGATGTGAGCTACTGCCCAGCCCCACTTAAGGAAAGAGAACAAGAAAATAACTTTGCCAAGAGTGGTTCACAGAATCACAGAATCTCAGAATAGTAGGGGTTGGAAGGGACCTCTGTGGGTCATCTAGTCCAACCCCCCTGCCCAAGCAGGGTCACCTACAGCAGGCTGCACAGGACCTTGTCCAGGCGGGTCTTGAATATCTCCAGAGAAGGAGACTCCACAGCCTCCCTGGGCACCCTGTTCCAGTGCTCTGTCACCCTCACAGTGAAGAGGTTCTTCCTCATGTTCAGACAGAACTTCCTGTGCCTCAGTTTGTGCCCATTGCCCCTTGTCCTGTCACTGGGCACCACTGAAAAGAGCTTGGCCCCATCCTCCTGACACCCAACCTGCAGATATTTGTAGGCATTTATAAGGTCCCCTCGCAGCCTTCTCTTCTTCAGGCCGAACAAGCCCAGCTCCCTCAACCTCTCCTCGTAGTGGAGATGCTCCAGTCCCCTCATCATCCTTGTAGCCCTCCGCTGGACTCTCTCCAGTAGCTCTTCATCTTTCTTGAACTGGGGAGCCCAGCACTGGACACAGTACTCTAGATGAGGCCTCACCAGGGCAGTGTAGAGGGGAAGGAGAACCTCCCTCGCCCTGCTGGCCACACTCTTCTTGATGCACCCCAGGATCCCATTGGCTTTCTTGGCAGCCAGGGCACACTGCTGGCTCATGGTCACCCTGTCGTCCACCAGGACACCCAGGTCCCTCTCCGCAGAGCTGCTCTCCAGCAGGTCCACCCCAAGCCTGTACTGGTTGGAGAAGTGCAGGGCAGCCTGGGAGTTCGGGTGGGCTTCCAGAGCCCTGCCTGCGAGGTAAGGCGCGCCCGTCGCTGGGGGGAAGGAAACTCCCGGGGGGCACGGGCGAGGCACGCAGCCCGGCCGCCGTGCGGCCACGCGCCGGTGGCACGCGGACCCGGCAGCTCCCGACACCGTCTGCAGGAAACCCCACGCACGCTCCCCGGAGCCCCGCGCCGCACACCGACGGCCAGCGCCTGCGCACGGCGTGCCGGGCTCGGGGGACACGTGTCTGCGATGTGATCCTCCTCCTCCTCCTCCTCCTCCTCCTCCTCGTCCTCCCCAGCTCCCGCAGACAGCCCGAGCTGAGCGAGCAGCCCCCACCTCAGCCCCCCAACTCCTACCAGCAGTTTTCACAAGTTCTGTGATCTCCAGATCCCACAGGGATGAACCAGGGTGCAGAGCCTGCGCTCGCACGGTCAGCTGGGCGCAGCGATGAAGAACCTTTCCGTCGCTCTGCGGTCACACGCAAGACCCTTCTGCGGTAAGGGGCGAGGCCAGCGGGGCGGACGTGGTGCTGACGGGAAGGAAAGGCCCCTTTCTCCACGCTGCACCGCCTGGGAAGCTTCATCAGCACCCTGCGCTCCCTGAACCTGCTGGCACACAGCACGAGGGGTAGGAAAGGACTTCCAGGAGCTCGGGGAGGTCCACCCCGGAGCTCTGCACCACAGCTGCAGCCGCCCAGGACCCAGCAGAGACGGGACTGTCCCAAGCCCACCCAGCCCCCATGAGCAGGACAGACTGGCGCCCACCTAGGGGCAGGGACACCACGGTGGGGTGATGGCTACGATCACGGCCACTACAAAGGGAAAAACAGAACCTGCCCCCAGCGCACATCCACCCCGAAACACGTCCCACCCTGGGAAGGGCTCTCCGCACAGCCGCAGCGCTCAGCAGCACGGCCAAGCCTCCCGAGGGCGACTGCCACAGCGCGCTCAGAGCGTCCGCAGACCTTCACCCACAAGGGACAACCCGGGGGCTGGAGCCCCTCTGCTGGGAGGAGAGGCTGGGAGAGCTGGGGCTGCTCAGCCTGGGGAGGAGAAGGCTGCAGGGAGACCTGAGAGAGGTCTTCCAGAACTTCATGGGGGTCTACAAGAGAGCTGGAGAGGGGCTGGGACAAGGGCAGGGGGTGAGGGGACAAGGGGGGATGGCTTTGAGCTGGGAGAGGGGAGATTTAGGGGAGATCCGAGGGAGAAATTCTTCACTCTGGGGGTGCCCAGAGGAGCTGGGGCTGCCCCCTCCCTGGCAGGGCTCAAGGCCAGGTTGGACGGGGCTGGGAGCAGCCTGGGCTGGGGGAAGGGTCCCTGCCAGTGGCAGGGGGGTGGGCTGGGGGGTCTGTCAGGTCCCTTCCCACCCAAACCGGTCTGGGGTTCTGGGATAAGTCTTTTTTAGGGCAGGATCTCAACCGTTGCTCCACAGCATCACTGGTCTCACACCAGGGGCTTCGCCTGCTTCTCCCAGCACCGCGCGCAGCAGCCCGGACTGCGAGGCACCACGCTCCTCGGCATCGAAGCGGCTCTCACCCCACCCACCCCCGCCCAGACACCCTGTGAAATCCGCCTCTGATGGCTGCAACACCCATTCCCAAATCCAGGAGCTGTTCTTCAGCTTCCCACCAGACTGCAGCTCTGAGGAGCACCGGGAGGGTTCCGGCAGCGCTGAACGCTCTGCGAGCCCGGCCAGCACACCCGCACGCTGAAGGCCCACGTGCCCATCAGCTCTGATTCGAACAGAAACATTTCCTGAATCCTTAACGTTCAGCAAAAAGGGAGAGCAGGCGACAAGCCTCTAACGCATTCCCGCCCTTCAGAAAAGGCGACGGCTTTCCAGCTTGCGTTTCCAGCTGATGAGAAACGCGACTGTGGGACAAGGGGCCCTGCTCCGGCGGGAGGACGGCAGCGCACGCCGCTCACCGACCTCTCCGCGGCCTCCAGCTCAGGAGCTCAGCTCCCCCGGCGCCGGGAGCTCCGCCTGGGCAGCACACGCAGCTCTGCTCTGCTCCGAACCCCACGCAGCGGCTCGGGGCCAGAGCTGCGCAGAGCCGGGGCAGCCGCGGGGCCCGGCCAGGGACTGCCACGGTCGCTGCCTCGGGACAAGGCACCAGAGCCAACATTCTCTTGTTCCCGTGCTGCAGCGTGCCGTGCCCCGCGCTGCTGCCGGCGTGTCGACTGCAGCCAGGACCAAGCCGACCGCTCCGAGGGCTCTGCCTGGCCTCAGGTCCCCAGCGCGGCCGCAGAAGCCAGGGGCTCCCCTGCCCGACCAAACCCGGGGCTGGCATTCTCACGAAGACCCAGAACGACGCGAGCACCGCAGTCCCAGACGTTACAAGGAGAGAACCCACCCAAGCTGGAAACAGCGCATCCCCACCTACGTTCCAGCCGGATGACCGCAGGCTGGGGACCCGACGGCCCTCCCGAGCGGAGGTGGGAGAGCAGAGCCAGCTCGGCGGTGGGCTGGGGAGCCCGGGGCCCGGCTGCGGCCGTTCCTCTCGGCTGCGGTCACCGTCCCTCGCCAGCTGCGGAGGAAGGAGGCGGGGGTGAGAGACACCGCAGACTTGGGGACGGTTGTCCTCGGGGACACCAGGGCACGACAGCCCGACACGGCAGCTGGTGACACAGCCCAGAACCGCCCCGGGTCTCCAGACACCGCACAGCGTGCCAGCTCCTCGCCGATCCCTTCCCAGGAGCCAGCGCGTGTCCCCAGAGCTGCACCTCACACCGCAGGGCCTGTCCTGGGCTCCGTCTGCGGAAAACCAACAACCCTTCAGGGGGGCTGAGTTTTGGGAACTGCTCCCCTGCCACCAGCGACCAAAGGGTCTTCTTCGAGCAGTGCCCAGCGAGCAAGGAGGTGTGAGCAACCCCCTGGTCACGCTGACCTTCCCAGCAGGCCAGGCCGGTGCTCCGGGTACCCGAGCTCTGGGCACAGACAGCAAGGCTGACAGTGAGCACGGAGCAGGGAGCTGTTGGAAGCTCCCAGGGACCCCAGCCCAGGGGATGAGAGCAGGGGTACGTGCCCGAGGCCAGAGCCACCCCCGGGCCACTGGCCCGCTGACAGCCTCTGGATCGGGCAGGAGCCTGCAGGAGGTGCGTGTAAGCCACCGCTGCCGGTCACCGGCAGGCGCCTCGGAGGAAGCCACCACCCCAGAAGATCCCCAGACCCGTGGGGACAGGGCTGGGGGAGAAGCCTCCTCCAGGCGGGCAGCCAGGCTGGGGGCTGCGCTTCGCCCCCCACCTCCTCCGGCAACAGGAGGCTTCGCTCCGCACCGCTGCCGAGCTGGCTCCGCTCAGCAACACGGCGCGGCCCTCTCCTCGCCCTCCTTTAAAGCACCACACGCGTTTCCAGGCCACTCCTCCAGTTCTTTGAGGGTACCGGTTATCAGTCACCGAGAAATGGAGGCAATTCCAAGCGACCCGAGCTGTGATGTGAGCGTGACTTGGGTCACCACCGCCTTCCACCTGAGCGTGACGGTTTCAGTCTTCCGCTCCCTTCTAGCAGGTAACCCGAGGAGTATTTACCGTACTCCTTCCAGAAGGCAGACTCACGTCATTACGCCGGGACGCCGCCCTCCGTGCGGATATGACTAATTGAACCTCAAACTGTCATTCCCAGCACAGATCAGAAGTTTCAGGCGAACCTCGAGCACAGCACCCAGCCCTGCAAAGCTCCCGTAGCGAGACTCGCGACCGCAGGTTACCGCGCTCTTCGCCTCAGGCTCAAGACGTGCCCCAGCGCGGCTGGAACAAGGAAAGACTCGGAAATAATTCTAGTTTCTGATAAGACCAGTTATCACAGAATCCCAAAATCCCAGAATCCCAGCGTGGCAGGGGCTGGCAGGGCCCTCTGGGGTCCCCCAGTGCCACCCCCTGCCCAAGCAGGGTCACCCAGAGCAGGGGGCACAGCACCGCGGCCAGGGGGGCTGGAATATCTCCAGAGAAGGAGACTCCACAGCCTCCCTGGGCAGCCTGGGCCAGGGCTCTGGCACCCTCAGAGGGAAGAAGTTCTTCCTCATCTTCAGCTGGAGCTTCCTCTGCTCCAGTTTGTGCCCGGTGCCCCTTGTCCTGTCGCTGGGCACCACTGGAAAGAGTCTGGCCCCGTCCTCCTGACCCCCACCCTGCAGATATTTATGGGCATTTCGAAGGTCCCCTCGCAGCCTTCTCTTCTCCAGGCTGAACAAGCCCAGCTCCCTCAGCCTCTCCTCGCAGCAGAGATGCTCCAGTCCCCTCCTCATCCTCGTAGCCCTCCGCTGGACTCTCTCCAGTAGCTCCTCATCTCTCTTGAACTGGGGAGCCCAGCACTGGACCCAGCACTGCAGATGGGGCCTCCCCAGGGCAGAGCAGAGGGGCAGGAGAACCTCCCTCGCCCTGCTGCCCACACTCCTCCTCATGCACCCCAGGATCCCCTTGGCCTTCTTGGCACCCAGGGCACGCTGCTGGCTCATGGTCACCCTGTCGTCCCCCAGCACTCCCAGTCCCTCTCCGCAGAGCTGCTCTCCAGCAGGGCCGCCCCAGCCTGTCCTGGTGCCTGGGGTTGTTCCTCCCCAGGGGCAGGACCCTGCCCTTGCCCTGGTTGAACCTCATCAGGTTCCTCTCTGCCCAACTCTCCACCTGCCCAGGTCTCGCTGGATCCAGCACACCCTGCCGGGGTGCCCACCGCTCCTCCCAGTTCGGTGCCATCACGGAACAGCGCGTGGTGCTGCCACGCCACCCCCACCGAGACGAGGGGATCGCCCCGGATTCAGAGCAGACCCGTCAGCGGGGGCACGGCGGGGGTGGCTGCGTCCCACCCGGCAGAAGCCGGCGCGGCGCGGGTCTGCGTCGCAGATGAGCCGGGACGAAGCCCCCACCGCGGCGCTGGGTTCACCCTGCCCGAGGCCGGGGAGCGAGCAGTCAGACGCGAACGGTCTGGGCGTTCTGAGCGCGGTGCCATCGGCCACGGCGCAGGAGCACGCGGCCCCGCAGCCCTCGTCCGGACGCCGCGCGGCAGCCGGTCGCTCCGGCCCAGCCGGCAGGGCTGGCGCAGCTCCGGTCCCCGCGGAACCGATTTCAGAACGCAGATCAGCCCGCTCGCATCCCGGAGACGCAGCCGCCGTCCCCCCGCCCGAAATCCAACGCCGTTATCAGGAGAGGCTGCCGAGACTGCGGCTGAAATTTCACCTCCCTCGCCCCGCTTCCCCCCCGAAACCAGCACCCTTGGCCCAACGCAGAGCCTGGGGAGCCGGAGCGGCCGGCGTCGTGCGCCCGCTGCCAGCCCAGGCCAGCGCTCCGCAGCCGCATCCCCGCACGGAAACAGGCTCTGACCCCGCACGGGGTGGGCACGGCAGCCCCCAGCCCGTTCTGCAGGGCAGCCGCTCCGTTCAGCGGCCGCCGGCTGTGCCAGCAGAGCGCTTCGGCCACCGGCCGCGGCACGCAGCCACGCCGGCGGTGAGCAGCTCCCGGCCCGGTGTGCTCGCACATCTCCCCTGCCAGGCACGGCAGCCGCAGGCCACGCGCCCGCACGGGGGGCTTCGGGCCGGGCACGGACCCAGCAGGGCGGTGGGAAGGGGTCTGCCCTCGCCGGCCCCGCCGAAGCGCAGCCCGCCTGCCCCCGGAGTTACCAGAGCGCTCTGCCAAGTTGGCAAGCGCCGAGCTGCCGAGCCGCCGAAAACGCGCTGCCCGCTCCCCAGAACAGCGAGGGTCGGGGACGCAGCATCCCCGCGCCGGCCACGGAGAACAAAACCACAAAGGAAAACTCCGAAGCCAGGCCTGGCGCAGGGCCGGTGCCGGTCCGGCTCCGCTGCCCGCCGCGCCACCCGGGGTTAACTGCAATACGGTAAAACCTGGAAACGGTTTTCAGGCACTCGGAAGCTCGGTATCTCACCCTGCAACCTGGAAAAAAAAAAGCAAAGAGGAAGGAAAAACACGATGCGGAAAGGAAAACAACCCCGAATCTTTGTGCTGAGAAGCCCTAGAAAGATCCTGTCGTCGCCGGAGGCTGGGCTGACGCCTCGCTGCATTATCAGCGATAATTAACGGCAACGCAGCCCAACTCAGAGCAAAAGGACGCAGCTGCTGATGTAATTCAGACCGCTCACCCACCCACCGTGTACCGTAACCGATAGCGTTACCGACGAAGATATCAAATTCCAGAAATGTGAAAGCCCGGGAAACCCCATCCAGGTTTCAGTACAAAAATAGCTCTATTTTTCATCGCAACGGACAGCGGTAAGATAGATTACAATATTACCTAACAGCATCGCCAGGAGTTGGTAAATAACTTTCCCCCCCCAGCTTACCCGGCCGAATGCGTGCCTCTTGCTCTGGGCCATGCTGCCGCCGGCGCGCCTCTTTATTTTGAAGATTTATTATTTTTAGATAATGGTCTCAGTTCCCGGCCTGCAGCAACCCAGCAGCGGTTTCTCAGGTTTCAGCGGCTCCGGCCATCGCCGCGTCCCCCCGGCGAGGGGCAGCAGCCCCTTCCCGGCAGAGGCTTCTTCAGCAGAGGGACACACAAAAATCCAGCCCAGCTGATGGAGACTACGCTGCGCTAGTGCTGCTCCAGACTTGTCACCGCGCTGCCAGCTCGCTGGGTCCTAACGCTACCCGGCTCCCGGCGGAGCCGCAGGACCAGAGGCAGCCGGCCTCGCTCGGCCACCCCAATGTGCTGGCACGGCCACCGGCACGGCCACCGGCACGGCCACCGGCCACCATGCAGCCTCCTCCGCTCACCCTGCTGCACCGGCAGCGCCCATGGCCGGACACCAGGCTGGGGCCACCCGGATCTCCTCCCGCCCGGAGCCAACCAAGACCCCCCAGGACACCCCGGTGGCATGCCGCGGCTCGGCGTGCCCCCCATGCTCCCTCTCGTGCCCCCCACGCTCCCTCCCGTGCCCCCTCGCCAAGGTTTGCCCCCAGCAGCCACCCCTTCCTCTCCCACCCCCCCAGCACCGCATCCCTCCGTGGCAAAGTCCGAGGAGGAAGAACGCCGCGACGCAGGTTCCGTCCCCAGCACCCGGCACCGCCAGGGAGACGCCCGCACGCCGCCGCGGCGCCTGGCACGGGCACCAAGGAGTTAACCGTGGGGCATTTTTTAAAATCGATAATTGTTCTTCCCCCAGTTGATCTGAACAGACGTCTAATTAAAGTCATCAGCCCCTCTTCTCCGAGCTGTCTGCGGCGTTAATTGCTGCCTGATCGGGGCTGGCGGAGGGGCTCAACCACGGCACCGCGCCCAGCCGCCGTGTGCCGCAGCTTCGAGGCACCGGCACCACCGGCAGCCCGGGACAGAATCCCAGCATCCCAGCATGGTGGGGCTGGCAGGGCCCTCTGGGGTCCCCCAGCCCAGCCCCCTGCCCAAGCAGGGTCACCCAGAGCAGGGGGCACAGCACCGCGGCCAGGGGGGCTGGAATATCTCCAGAGAAGGAGACTCCACAGCCTCCCTGGGCAGCCTGGGCCAGGGCTCCGGCACCCTCAGAGGGAAGAAGTTCTTCCTCGGCTTCAGCTGGAGCTTCCTCTGCTTCAGTTTGTGCCCGTTGCCCCTTGTCCTGGCGCTGGGCACCACTGGGAAGAGTCTGGCCCCATCCTCCTGACCCCCCCCCTGCAGATATTTAGGGGCATTTCGAAGGTCCCCTCGCAGCCTTCTCTTCTCCAGGCTGAACAAGCCCAGCTCCCTCAGCCTCTCCTCGCAGCAGAGATGCTCCAGGCCCCTCACCATCCAGCCGGCCCCGGCACGCCAGCGCCCGGCCCCCAGACAGCGCTGCACCACCAGTCCGTACGACTGCGCGCGTCCTGCGTTGGCACCCGGCTGCAGCGGCCGTAAGGGAGGCCATGACCCACCTGCAGCGAGAACCCAGCGTTCCCAGGAAGTTTTCAAAAGGATGAAGAGGAACCTGCTCGGGAAGCTCCGGGTGAGTCAACACGGGGGCTGAATTCTTCCAACCACGCAGATCAGAGGACGACGAGCGCATCCCCTGGCCCCTTCTCTCCTGCACGGCCGTGGGTGACTCCCAAGCGCTCTACGCCAGGCGAACAAGGAACGCAGCTCCACATCAGCCACCTCCGTGCCCAGGAACCAGGCAGAAACCCAGCGACACGCACCAAAAAAGCGGAGCGGAGCACTGAGCAGGGTGGCACGCTCAGCCGGGGGAAGGCCAGGGTGTCCCATGAAGCAGGTGGCCTTCGAGGACACAGTCATCACGTTCAAGGGAGTGAACTTTAAAGATGTACAACGGGGACGAGCAACAAGAAACCTTGGCTAGAAAGGAGGACATTGCCAGAGGAGCACCCAAGAACTCAACCAGAGCACCCCCAGACTCTGCAGCCCTTTCCCCCTCTCTGCGCTGCTCTGAAGGAAGCGGTCACGGGCACAAACTGGAGCAGAGGAAGCTCCAGCTGAAGATGAGGAAGAACTTCTTCCCTCTGAGGGTGCCGGAGCCCTGGCCCAGGCTGCCCAGGGAGGCTGTGGAGTCTCCTTCTCTGGAGATATTCCAGCCCCCCCTGGCCGCGGTGCTGTGCCCCCTGCTCTGGGTGACCCTGCTTGGGCAGGGGGCTGGGCTGGGGGACCCCAGAGGGCCCTGCCAACCCTTCCACGCTGGGATTCGGTGACGGACAGGCAGACACGGTGCAGGGAGCAGGGGCTGGCACGCTGGGAAGGGAGCAGGGCACTCGGTAACAACCCCCGGCACCGCTCAGCGGCCGCAGCCCGGCCCCCCCCGGGCATTTCGGCGTTTCCCGGGCAGTAACCCGCTCCGTCAGAGCTGCCGGCCTGCTGCCCACAAGCCCAGCCCAGCGGACCTCAGGAGCCGTGGGTGAGCACGGGACACCGAGCTAGAGCAGCTCGGGGCACCCTTCACGCAGCGAGGCCGCCCGTGCCCAAGGTTGGGGCAATCTTCTCTCACCTGCAGAGAAGCGGCAAGCGCTGCAGACCTGCACGGCCCCGCGGCCGCAGCGCCGTCCCCCAGGGACACGGCCACCCCGCACGGCTTTGTTCGGACCCACAGAGGCTGTCTGGCAGCTGCCCAAACTCGCAATGTAACGCTCAGCACTACATAAAAACCATCATAAAAAGGCCAAAGAATATTCAGTTTAAGACCCGCCGACTTTTTGCTGAAATCTGGGATAAGAAGCGGGCCACGGGCCACGTGGCTTGAACACCAACAGCTTCTTCAGCTTCAGCAAACCAGGCAGGAAGCGTGAAACACTTCAGCAAACTCCCCACTACTGATTTAGGAACAGCAAAACGCCATCTTAGCTTGTTTATGGTTTTTTAATATTTATATATACACACACGCATCTCCTGGTGAAACTGCTCAGCAAAGCCTCTCTGATCTCCGAGCAGCTCGGTCTTCCACCAACCTTCTGTCCAGAAGAGAAATTCTAGAAAGCACACCTCAGGGCTCCGTCTTCGTGGCGTCAACCAGACCAGGTTTGATGAGTTTCAGACTTTTTAATTAAACTCCAAGCTACGCAGAGTCCCCGAGCGAGCTGAAAGTCGGCCCCGGCTCTTTCCTGTTCCGGCCGGAGAAGCGGAGCGGCTGCCAGGAGAGCTCGGCCTGCCCGGCCAGCCCCGCAGCAGCCCCCGCTGCCCCGGGTCTCGGCAGCCGGCGCGGCTCAGCGGGGCGGGTGGGGGGCAAACCCTCGCCCCGGGCTGGTGCCAGGGCAAATCCCACCTCCCGCTCCCCTTCCAGCACTGCTGCCAGGGGTACGGCTCCTGTCCGTCGCCCAAGAGCCACCTTTACGCGTCCGACAATACAGAGAAAAATCCGCTGAGCCATTAAAAACCTTAACTAAAGCTCTCTTTCGCCCTGACGCCCAGCGATGAGCGGCAGACGCCGTGCCCTCGCAGGGAGGCTGCAGCCCACCTCGCCGACCAGCACTGCCCCGTAACCTCTCCGTGCTTCCCACGCGCCCGCATCCCAGCACGTCCCGTTTCACCCCGAGATCGCGATCCTTTCGGAGCGCGGAGCACCGCCCGCCCCGTCCCCGCACACCCACAGCGCAGGAGGTGCTCGGCCGCAGCCCCGGCCGCTGCAGACGGCAGCGACGCAGGCGCTTGACCGCGCGCGCAACCCCCCCTGCGTCCGAGGCGCTCACCACCCGCGCCGCAGCACCGCAGCCCGCGCCGCTTCCAGGCCACCGAGACCCACGCGTGTGCGTGCGGAGCCCCGGCTGCACAGACAGGGCTTGTGGGTCCGGGCAACACCGCGGAGGAGCAGGCAGAATCACAGAATCACAGAATGGTGGGGGTTGGAAGGGACCTCTGTGGGTCACCCAGTCCAACCCCGCTGCCGAAGCAGGGTCACCTACAGCAGGCTGCACAGGACCTTGCTGCCCGTCCGCCCCACGGCTCGGCACCGCACCGGGGACGCGGCGGCAGCCCGAAGGCTTCCCGGACCCCACGCCTACGTCAGAGCAGGTCGCCGGAGCTGGGTGTCCAGCACGCTACCGAGCACCGGCCCCACGGGAGGAGGGGACGCCAGGCTCGCCGCAGGGCACCCACGCCGAGCCCCAGGCCAGAACCGACCCACGGCGCTAGGACCCGGCAGGCGCGGCGAGCCTGCGCCCTGCACGGCTGCACCACGGCCGCACGGCCCCGCAGCCGCAGCCAGCCCCGCAGCCGCACAGCCCCGCAGCCGCCGCGCCGGGGGGGTCCTTGCACCACGAATCGAACGGTTTTCATTAGCTAAAACTCTCAGGATCGCCATCGATGCGCCAGCAGCACTGCCGGGAGACGGTAACCGTGGCAACGGAGCGAAAAGCAAAGGATGGTGCGGAGCAGCCCCGGCCGGGGCAGCGGGAGGAGGTCAGTCCCTTTCAGCTCATCTCCACCCAACCAATTCGCTCGCCACCGCACAGCTGAGCGCCCTTCCGCAGCCGCCCAGCCCCAGCCGTCAGCGCCTCTGGGTCACCCCACAGCATCCCAGCATGGCAGGGCCCTCTGGGGTCCCCCAGCCCAGCCCCCTGCCCAAGCAGGGTCACCCACAGCAGGGGGCACAGGACCTTGTCCAGGGGGGGCTGGAATATCTCCAGAGAAGGAGACTCCACAGCCTCCCTGGGCAGCCTGGGCCAGGGCTCCGGCACCCTCAGAGGGAAGAAGTTCTTCCTCCTCTTCAGCTGGAGCTTCCTCTGCTCCAGTTTGTGCCCGTTGCCCCTTGTCCTGTCGCTGGGCACCACTGGGAAGAGTCTGGCCTTCACCAGGTTTAATTCTACCAAAAAAAGCTGATTTAAACACACGCCTGCTCTGCCCGATCTCTCAGAGGTACGGAACCACCAAAACCCTTCCTTCCTGGCGAGGCTTGGCTGGAGGAGCAGCCGGTGCCTTTCAGCATTTACACCACTGCCCCCGCCTTCTGTTCCCAGCAACGGCCACCCCTAACGAAGCTCTGCGCTCGTTACGGAGCGCCTGGCCAGCGAGCCGCCGTCCCGCGGCGGGCAGGTGACGGAGGGCAGCCCGGCGAGGCGCGCTGCGGTGGCCCGGCCGGGGGCTGCGGGGCGTTCCACAACGCACCCAACCCAAGCGGCCCAAGGCCCGGCAGCAGAGCGCTCCGCGTCACCCGCGCAGGACGACCGAGCCGAGGGGCCGCACGCCCAGCCACCGCACGCCCAGCCACCGCAGCCCCGGCGCGTTCGCAGACCGTTTTCTTCCCGGCTGTTTTGCACTCTTTCGGGATTTTTCACACCAACAAGGCCGGCTCGCAGACTCTTCAGGATCAGGTGCAAAAGCCGACGCAAGCCAGGTCCCACGTGGCACGAGGGGCTTCCCGGCGCCTCCGCACGACACAGCCCCAGCCGCCCAACGGAAGCCTCAGCCCCGCGGCCCCTGAAGCCTCCCTTCTGCTAAAAACAAAGAAAGAAGAACTGCTCGCTGCTCCCCCTCACGCCTTGCACGGGAGCCGAGCAGCGCCCTGCGTCTCCTTTAGCACGACGCCCTCGCGAGCGCCGGGGCAGCGGGTCTCAGCCTCAGCTTCGTCTTTGCAAACCGAGAGGAAAAGGGGAAAAAAGGAAAAGGGGAAAAAAGGAAAAGGGGAAAAAAGGAAAAGGGGAAAAAAGGAAAAGGGGAAAAAAGGAAAAGGGGAAAAAAGGAAAAGGGGAAAAAAGGAAAAGGGGAAAAAAGGAAAAGGGGAAAAAAGGAAAAGGGGAAAAAAGGAAAAGGGGAAAAAAGGAAAAGGGGAAAAAAGGAAAAGGGGAAAAAAGGAAAAGGGGAAAAAGGAAAGAAACCGGTCCGATGTCACAAGGCGAGACCTTGGCAGGAGCTTAAAAAACCCCAAACCCAACACCCACGGCCTGTCTACAGGCCAGCCCTCCCCGGCCAAGTCAGCGGCTGACGCAGCTCCGCAGGCACCCGGGGGGGAGTCGTCAGCAGACAGCGCTGCGCCGAGTCCCGCGCTCGCCCCTGCGACGCCGCAGCACGCAGCGAGCCCAAGCGGAGAGAGGCTTCGCTCGACGCACACCAGCGGGGCTCACTGAAACGCCGTACTGTCAGCAAACCACAAACAGCGATTTAATTTGTCGGGGAGAGGTCTGGAGTCCCCGGAGGCTCTCGCCTGGCAGAGCTGGGGGGCACAGCCGGAGGGGACGACCCCCGGCCGGTCAGCGGTGACGGAATGGCAGCGCGTCACCACCCCGGCGTCCACTCCAACCCAGGCCCTGCTGCCACGACACAGATCTGCTCGATGGCGATAGCCCGGCGCAGGCCGTCGGCTCACGGGCACCGGGAAACTGCTTTGGGGAAACTCCTCTGGGGGAGGCTGGCGGGGGGACAGCAGCACTGGTGTCACTGGGACGGGGACACGGCAGCACTGAGGTTTGCACCCTCTCAGAGCGTTGCCAGCAGGTCAGGGAGGTTCTCCTGCCCCTCTGCTCTGCCCTGGGGAGGCCCCAGCTGCAGTGCTGGGTCCAGTGCTGGGCTCCCCAGTTCAAGAAGGATGAGGAGCTGCTGGAGAGAGTCCAGCGCAGGGCTGCGAGGATGAGGAGGGGACTGGAGCATCTCTCCTGCGAGGAGAGGCTGAGGGAGCTGGGCTTGTTCAGCCTGGAGAAGAGAAGGCTGAGAGGGGACCTTCGAAATGCCTCTAAATATCTGCAGGGTGGGGGGTCAGGAGGAAGGGGCCAGACTCTTTCCAGTGGTGCCCAGCGACAGGACAAGGGGCAACGGGCACAAACTGAAGCAGAGGAAGCTCCAGCTGAACCCGAGGAAGAACTTCTTCCCTCTGAGGGTGACGGAGCCCTGGCCCAGGCTGCCCAGGGAGGCTGTGGAGTCTCCTTCTCTGGAGATATTCCAGCCCCCCTGGCCGCGGTGCTGTGCCCCCTGCTCTGGGTGACCCTGCTTGGGCAGGGGGCTGGGCTGGGGGACCCCAGAGGGACCTGCCAACCCCGGCCATGCTGGGATTCTAGGATTCCCCCGAAGCACGGACACGGCTCCGGCTCTCTCCTTTACGTACCCAAGCCTCTGCACTGCCAGGGCACGGGGCTGGCTCTCCCACCGCCCGGCACCAGGCCACGGCAGACACCGGGGACACGGCGGCAGTGCCAGCGGCGCGGAGCGAGGCATCGCCACCGCAGCCACAGGACGCTCAGCCCAGCGCGAGGGACGCCCGTGCCGCAGTTCAAAGGCAGGGCTCGCGTCCCTCGCGTTGCGGGGCAGAAAATCCGTTCCTTCAGACAGAAGAGCGAACGCGCTGGTGGGATCCTGCCCGAACGCAGCGGTGCCGGGCACCGGTGTCACAGCGGGCAGGCACGCGGCTGCTGGCACGCACCCTGCAACCTCACGGGCTACAGACCGAGCTGCGCGGCCCAGTCTTCGTTGGAGCAGTCAATTAATTAAATATTCCGCTGACTAACGAGGGCTCCAGCTTGTCCTTTCAGGTACCCAACAGAGAGAACTCTCAGCTGGAAGAGCTACGCCGTATTTTTACTGGACTACAGGAATGAAACACCCGGCCCTAACGATTCTGCTTTTCTTCCTGGCCACTCGCCAGCCGCAGCGCCCGCACCCACACTCCCCGGCTTCCCAGTTACCGACGGCCGAGTCGCTCCTCCCCTCCTCCAGACCCACGTTCCCCCAGGCCAGCAGCTGCCCCTTCAGCTGCTGCAACTCAGGGTCCTTCCTTTCCCAAATCTCTTCGTTTCTAGGAAGGTTTTGGCTCCAACTTTGATTCAGGAGCAGGATTTTGTCGGGACGTGGAAGACGCAGGCTGTCCGCACGAACCCCCCGCCCCCCGGCACAGAAACCCTGGCGGGTCAGGGCAGCCCTGCGAGCCGTGGGTGCCGCCGGGACGGGCTGGGAGCCGCGCTCGGCGCGGAGGGAAGGCTTCCCCGGGCGTCACAAACGAGCAGCTACGGCTCGGGGAGCGTTCAAAGTTAACGACGGGGTTACGACTGCAAAACGGGTTCTACCTGCACCCCACCCGCGGCAGGGTGTCCGCAGGCAGAGGGGCTGGGCCACGTCTTCTCCCCGGGGTGCAGACCCCCTCACCCCGAGCCAGGCCACGTCTTCTCCCCGGGGTGCAGACCCCCTCGCCGGGCCGCCCGCCGCTCCGCAGACGCACTGAAGCTTCCCAGCACCACGCCGAGGAACAAGGCGATCGCGCTGGAGACAGACCCCAAACCCGCAGCTCCCAGCGGCAGCCGACGCAAGCGACAGGCGACGCTTTTTTAAAAACAAACCCAGAGTTCACCGTGAGCGTCCCCGCTGCCTCTGGATCGTCCCCACGGCACGCTCCGGCTCCCGGGCTCACGCCCCCCAGCCGACGCGCTCAGCCCCAACGGGGGTCCCCAGGCTGCGGGCCCGGCCAGCCCCCCCCAGCCCCGAGGGGCGGCCCGGGGGGCTCCGTGGCCGGGGAGGGGAACGAAGCCGCTGCCCGGGCGGGCTCGGGGCCGGCAGCAGCGACCCCGGGGCGGGGGCCCGGTGCTCCCCCACACCCCCCACACACCCCCCATGCGGCGGTGGGGGCCGGGGGGCCTAGAGCTCCGGCGGGGGGGGAACGGAGCCCGGGCTGGGGCCTGCACCCCCCACCACAGACGCCCACGGGGGTGGGGTCCCCCGGCTTCCGCCCCCCCCAGACCCCCCACGGGGGTGGGGTTCCCCCGGCCACCGCCCCACCCCCAGACCCCCACGTGCGTGGGGGTCCCCCAGCCCCAACCTCCGCCCTCCCCCCCACGCCGAGGCCCAGCCCACGGGGGGGGACACCCCCTCCCCTCACACAGACCCGCGCTCCAGCACCGACGCGAAACCCGCAGACCCACGCGCACGGGGAATCCCCCCCCACCCGAGGGGAATCTCCTCCCACCCCGAGGGGAATCCCCCCCCACCCCGAGGGGAATCCCCCTCCCCCCCGGTACCTGCCACCCGGCCGCTCCCCAGCGCCGCTCCCCGGCTCCCGCCCTCGGCAGGCAGCGGCCTCCGCCCGGCCGCCCAGGCCCCCGCTAGGCCCCCTCGGGCTGCCCGCCGCGCCGCCTGCCCCCCGCGGCCACGCCGCCGGCCGAGCGCGGCGCCAGGCACGGCACAGGCAGCCCTAAGGAGGAGGCCGGGCGGAAGGGCCCGGCCGGCAGCGCGCATGCGCAGAGAGCGGAGCGAAGCCGGCCGGGAGCGCAGGGCAGGACGCGCTATGGCGGGGGGAAAGGGGCAGGGGGGTGTGAGCGGGCCGGGACCCCCCGGCCGGCGGCGGGCGGCGGAGCGGCTCTGCCCGGCGGGGGAGGGACCGGGCCCGGGCCCGGGCCCGGGCCGGGCGGCCTAGCAGGGGTGCCCTGTTCCGGCAGGGCGGGGGCCGCCGGCGGCTGTACCGGTGTGGCCGGGCCCGCCCGCCGGGGAGGTGGGGCCGGGCCGGAGCAGGAAGGAGCGGGACGGGACGGGACGGGACGGGACGGGACGCGGAGCCGCCGGTGAGTGCTCCCGGCCCGAGCAGGGGCCCCCGCGGCCGCCCGCGCCTCTGGGGGGGGTCTCCCCGCTGAACCCGGCCCGGGACCCCCGCGATCCCGCCGGGAGGGGCCCGGCCCCGGGAGCGGCCGCCGAGCCCTGCCCCACCCCCCCGCGCCGCTCCTTCACCGCTCCGCACCCGCGGGTTGCACTGGGACGGGTTCCGAAGCCCCCATCCCAGTTAACCCCTCCCCAGTCCACTGGTTGCCCTGGGACAGGTTCTGAAGCCCCCAATCCCAGTTAACTCCTCCCCACCCGCGGGCTGCACTGGGACGGGTTCTGAAGCCCCCAATTCCAGTTAACTGCTCCCCAGCTCACTGGTTGCACTGGGATGGGTTCTGAAGCCCCTCATCCCAGTTAACCAGTCCCCAGCCCGCTGGCTGCACTGGGATGGGTTCCAACGACCCCCCCACCAATCCCAGTTAACCACTTCCTAGCCTGCTGGCTGCACTGGGACGGGTTCTGAAGCCCCCATCCCAGTTAACCCCTCCCCACCCCACTGGCTGCACTGGGACGGGTTCTGAAGCCCCCCCATCCCAGTTAACCTCTCCCCAGCCCAGTGGCTCACTGGTGATGGCTTCCAAAGCCCTCTCCCCATCCCAGTTAACCGCTCCCCGGCCCGCTGGCTGCACTGGGACAGCTCCCCAGTTTAGGAGCTGGGGACCAGGGTGCGGTGTTGGCCCGGCCGGTGCTGCCGCCGGGACCCGGCCCCGCGTTTCGTGTCCGGCTGCGGGGGTACCGGCGCGGTGCCGTCACCCCAGTGTTCCCAGTCCCAGTTAACACCACAATTAACGCTTCTCCCCAGCGTCCCGGCGTCGCGCTCGGTGCCGCCGGTGCCTGGCCCGCCTGCCGCGCAGCGCGCGTGGCGGGGCGGTTTGGGCTGTCCCCCTTGTCCCACGCCGGCGGGTTCGGGGCGCGCCGTGCCGTGCCGGTCAGACCCCTCTGCCCGCGGTGGGATTTCCGCCGGGGGAAGCCACCGAGCTCGGCGCGCGGAACCGAAAGCGGCACCGCGCAGCTCAGGGAGCCCGGCTGGGCGCGGCCGCGCGCGTCTCGGCTTGCTGGAAGAATCCTGCGGAAACGGTTAAAATGCGCCCAAAGCAGGCTCGGGCCCTGAGGAGCGGAGGTGCCCGCGGGCCGCCCCGACCCGGCCGCTGGCCGCGCGCCGTGCCCCACCGCCGCTCTGCCCGCCGCAGCCAGATGCCCCGGAGGAAGGAGGTGCCGGCGCTGGGCAGCCTCTGCCTGCAGAGCCTGGCCCGGCACATGCAGAGCGTCTGGGCGAAGGACTACAGCGAGAACTACCTGGACGAGTACCAGTTCCGCTTCGTCATGGGCCCCTTCAACGACCTGGGTGAGTGGCGGGCGCCGGGACCCCCTGCGCGAGGAGGAGGAGGGTGGGGGAGCGGTGCCGGGGCTGCCCCGCTGACCCCCGGCCCCCCGCCGCAGCCGGCAGCCTGGTGCAGGAGCTGATCCGGCTGCTGGGCGAGAGCCGGCGCCTGACGCGCGCTGCGCTGCATCTGCTGCTGCTGCCGCACCTGCGGGAGCTGAGCCTGCGGCCCTGCCCCGGCCTCGCCAGCAACGCCATCGGCCAGCTCGTCGCCCTGCGCTGCCAGGTCAGCGGGCTGGGGGGGTCCCCTCCGCCGGGCGGGGGGCTGGGGGTGCCACCTCTGCAGGGCTGGGGGTGCCCCCTCCGCGGGGCAGGGGGCTGGGGGTGCCCCCTCCACCGGGCGGGGGGCTGGGGCTGGGGGTGCCACCTCTGCGGGGCTGGGGGTGCCACCTCCATGGGGCAGGGGGCAGGGGGCTGGGGGTGCCCCCTCCGCGGGGCTGGGGGCTGGGGGTGCCACCTCTGCAGGGCGAGGGGCTGGGGGTGCCCCCTCCATGGGGCGGGGGGCTGGGGGTGCCCCCTCCATGAGGCAGGGGGCTGGGGCTGGGGGTGCCACCTCCGCGGGGCTGGGGGCTGGGGGTGCCACCTCCACGGGGCGGGGGCGTGGGGCTGGGTGTGCCACCTCCGTGGGGCTGGGGGTGCCACCTCCGCGGGGCGGGGGCGTGGGGCTGGGGGTGCCACCTCTGCGGGGCTGGAGGCAGGGGGCTGGGGGTTCCCCATCCATGGGGCTGGGGGTGCCACCTCCGTGGGGCTGGGGGGCGTGGGGCTGGGGGTTCCCCATCCATGGGGCTGGGGGGCATGGGGCTGGGGGTGCCCCCCTCCATGGGGTGGGGGGCATGGGGCTGGGGTGCCCCTGCCACGGGTGGGTACAGGGGGGGCAGCGGGCCCTCAGGGTCCCCCGCCCCCCCGCTGAGGGGTCTCCTGCGCCGGCGGCAGAGCCTGAGCTCGCTGGACCTGCACGGCTGCGGGCGGCTGTCGCCGGGCGCGCTGGTGGACCTGGCGGAGGGGCTGCCGCAGCTGCGCCGGCTGGCGCTGGCCGAGACCCAGGCCGACGTGCGGGTGCTGTCGGCCGTGGGCTCCTGCTGCCGGCGCCTGCGGGAGCTGGACGTGTCCCGCTGCAGGAAGGTGTCCCCGCGCGCCCTGCGACACCTGGCCTACGACCCGCTGGCGCGGTGCCCCGGCTGCCCCGCGCTCCGCGTCCTGCTGGCCCGCGGCCTGGAGCCCGACGGCGACGTGGCGGCCGTGCTGGCCTTCCTGCTGCTGGCCCTGCCGCGCCTGGAGTTCCTGGCCCACGGCGCCGTGCCCGACGCCCTCCGCCTCCTCCACGCGCGGCAGCTGGACCCCGCGGCCGACGCCGAGGGGTTCCCCTCGCTGGAGGAGCTGGCGCGGCGGCGGGGGGCTGCCCCGGGGGGCCCCCCGCTCACCCTGCCGCTGCGGCACGTGGAGGAGGTGGAGGAGCCCGCCCTGGCCGCCGTCCAGGCCGTCTGTCCCCACGCCGAGGAGGTCAGCATGTGGCTGGGGGACGGCGCGGGCGCGGCCGGCGGCTGGGGGCTGCAGGGCTGGGGTCGGCTGGCGCGGCTGACGCTGGGCTGCGGCGGGCGGCGGAGCTGGCGGCTGGCGGAGGTGCTGCCGCTGGCGCGGAGCCTGGGCCCCCGCCTGCAGACCCTGGCCCTGCACGGCTTCTGCTGCCGCGACGAGCTCGCGCTGGCCGCCCTGCTCGCCGCCTGCCCCGCTCTGCGCGCCTTCAGCGCCGAGCTGCACGCCCCGCCGGACGCCGACCCCGACGGGGAGCCCGCGGCCGAGCCGCCGCGCTGGGACACCGACCTGCTGCCGCACGCCCTGCCCCAGCTCCACAGCTTCTCCCTGGCCCTGGCTGGCTCCGCCGACGCCTTCCCGGCGCAGCACGGGCTGGCGCTGCGTGCCACGCTGGCCTCGCTGCTGTGCCGCGCCCCGCGCCTGCAGACCCTCCGCCTGCTCGCCGTCCCCTTCCCGCTGGACTCGGTGTTCGAGACGGTGCTGGCCACACCGGGGCTGCCGCTGCTCGAGCTGCGGGAGCTGTCGCTGGCCGAGAGCCGCGTGTCAGCCCGGACCGTGTGGCTGCTGCTGGCCTCCGAGGGCCGCCTGCGCCGCCTGGACCTGTCCCACTGCCGCGACGTCCACCGGCGGGACTACGACGGCTTCGTGCAGGCGGTGCGGAAGCGGCGCCTGGACCTGGACATCGCCTGGGAGTAGCCGGCTCTGGCTGCGCAGGGCGCTTTAATAAAGGAGTTACCGGTGCCACCGTCACCGTGTCGTGGCGGCCGTCCCGGCACGGCTGGGCTACGATCCCGGCACGGCCGGGCGCCGCGGCCGCTCTCCCTTTCGGGACGTGGCTGCGGCGGTTGGCACATGCGGGGCGGCCGCGTGTCCCGGGGAGCCGCAGGGATCCCGGCGCGGCGGCGGGCAGCGCTGGGTGGCACGGCCGTGTCCCCACGCGGCGCCGGGGTCTCAGCGCGGGGGGCAGTGGGTGAGCCCCGTCAGCCGCTCCGACTCCTCCCAGAGCTGGCGCGCCAGGCCGGCGTCGCGGGCGGCCGCGGAGGGCAGCGCCAGCCCGCAGTCGCTCTCGAAGTACTTGCCCGTGATGCCTGCGACCTCCTCCGAGACGGCGCAGTAAATGGTGCTGGCGGCCCCCTGCTCCGCCGACTGCGGGGGAAGGGTGAGGAGGGGGCTCGGCCGCGCCCCCCCCACCCGTGGGCTGGGGGTCCGGGGGGGTCCGGCCCCGCTCACCTTGATGAAGGGGCGGACGAGGGCGAAGAGCGCCCGGGCGGCGCAGCCGAAGTGGCGCATGATGCCGGTGCTCACCACGCCGGGGCTCAGCGCGTTGGCGGTCACCCCTGCGAGCCGCGCCGTCAGCGCCGGGGCACGGCTGGGGCCGCGGGGACCCCCGCCCGGACCCCGATCCCTCCTCGCCATCCCCCTGCAGCAGCAGGAGCAGCCCCGAGCCCGGCCTCGCAGCGGGGGCTCCTCTGTGCCGCGGCGCCGGGACCGCCCCAGGGACATCACAGGGGACGTGGGGGGTCCCGGGGAGGTTCCTCCAGGGCCGAGACCCCCCAGCCCCGTCACGCAGCCCCTGCGTCACGGCAGCACGGGGTGGTTGGGATGGGCACACGGCCCCGGGGCGCGGCCCTCGCCGGGAGCAGCGTGGCACGGCTGGGCAAGGTACAGCATGACGTGGCGTGGCGCGTCTTGGCACAGCATGGCACAGCACAGCTGGGCTTGGCATGGCACGGCACAGCATGGCATGGCTTGACTCGGCATGGCATGGCACAGCATGGCATGGCACAGCTTGTCACAGCATGGCATAACACGGCATGGTTTGGCATGGCATTGCATGGCTCGGCTTGGCACAGCACAGCATGGCATGGCATAGCACGGCACAGCTTGGCATGACATGGCTCGGCTTGGCATGGCATGGCTTGGTACGGCTTGGCACGGCATGGCATGACTTGGCACGGCACAGCATGGCTTGGCACGGCATGGCTTGGCATGGCTCGGCTTGGCACGGCATGGCATGGCCTGGCTTGGCACCACATGGCACGGCATGGCATGGTTTGGCAAGGCACAGCATGGCTTGGCATGCCATGGCTTGGCTTGGCACCACATGGCATGGCACGGCATGGCTTGGCACGGCTTGGCATGGCATGGCTTGGCTTGGCACCACATGGCACGGCACGGCATGGCTTGGTACGGCTTGGCTTGGCACGGCACAGCATGGCTTGGCACGGCATGGCTTGGCTTGGCACGGCTTGGCACGGCATGGCATGGCTTGGCACGGCATGGCATGGCTTGGCTTGGCACGGCACGGCATGGCTTGGCTTGGCACCACATGGCACGGCACAGCATGGCTTGGCACGGCACAGCATGGCTTGGCATGCCATGGCTTGGCTTGGCCCCACATGGCACGGCACGGCATGGCTCAGCTTGGCACGGCCCGGCTCGGGCGGCACCCACCCGTGCCCTGCAGGCGCCGCGCCAGCTCGGCGCTGAAGAGGACGTTCATCAGCTTGGTGCTGTTGTAGGCGGCGGCGCAGCCGCCCGGCCGCAGCTGCCCGGTGAGGTAGCGGCCGTCGGCGGTGCCCGCGCTGTGCCGGAAGGACGAGACGTTGACGACGCGCGCGGGCGCCGACGCCTTCAGGAGGTCTGCGCGGAGCAGGGCGTGAGCGGGGAGGGGGCCCGCGGCCCCCCGGCCCCGCAGCCCCCCGCAGCGCTCACCCAGCAGCAGGTTGGTGAGCAGGAAGGGGCCCAGGTAGTTGGTGGTGAAGGTCAGCTCCAGCCCCTCGGGCGTGACGGCGAAGGGCAGCCCTGGCAGAGGGGAGTGCGGGGCGTCGTGGGCCGGGGGCCGCGGCGGGACGGGACGGGGAGGTGGGCGCGCGGCCGCGACCCCGCTGCGTACCGGTGAGCCCGGCGTTGTTCACCAGCACGTCCAGCCGCTCCTCCTCGCGCAGCACGGCCCGGGCGAAGGCGCGCACGGAGGCCAGCGAGCCGGTGTCCAGCGGCCGCAGCAGCACCGCGGGGTTGCCGGTGGCCGCCCGGATCTCCTCCACCGCCGCCTGGCCCCGCTCCCGGCTGCGGCACGCCAGGATGGTGCGGGCGTTCCTGCGCGCCAGGTCCAGGGCCACGCGCTTGCCGATCCCTGCGGCACACGGAGCCGGCACACGGTCCCCACGGCGGGGGGTCCCTGGGGTCTGCGTCCCCGTCCCCAGGGTCCCGGCAGCCCTGGGAGCCGGGCGGGCAACGGAGCGGGACCCCGTCCCGGCCGGCTCAGCCGCCGCCGGGAGCCCAGCGCCAAACCCAAGGTGCCCAGCGTGGGGGGCAGCGGGGCAGGTACCCCCGGCTGGGCTCCCAGGGCGGCTGCGTGGGGACGGGGACGCAGCAGGACGGCGGGGCGCGGGCGGTGGCAGCTGGCTCGGTGGCCAGACCCCAGCCCCGACACAGGGGACCCTGCACCCCCAGCCCCTGGGGTCCCGCCAGCCCTGACGCCGTGCTCTGCAGCGGGGTGGGAGCAGCGACGCCGGCACACGGCTCCGGCGCAGCGGGGTGGGAGCAGCGACGCCGGCACACGGCTCCGGCGCAGCGCGGTGGCCTTGGCTGTGGCCGTTGACCCGGCCGGGGCAGAGTCCAGAGCGGGGGCTGGGCGGGGGCTGCCCGGAGCCCGGCAAGGCAGAGGGGGGGTCCCGGGCAGAGGACGCTGGCCGGCCGGGGCGGCTCGCCAGGGACGGGGTCCCGAGTGTGCGACGCGGAGGCTGGAGGTCAGCGCGGTGCAGAAGACGTCCGAGCGCAGCCAGCGTGAGCGTGCCACGGGCACGGGGCACTGGGAGGACACCGGGCACCCCCAGGGACCCCCCCGGGACCAGCCGCCGGCCACTCCTGCAGCCCCTCGTGCCACCAAAGCGGGGGCCGGGTCCCAAAGCCAGGCAGGACCCGCAGCCCTGCACCCGCGTCCTGCACCCCCTGGTCCCCCCCGACCCCTGCCGCCCCTGGTCCCCCCTACCACCGGTCCCTGCTCACCGCTGTTGGCTCCGGTGACGATCACCGTCTTGCCGGTCAGGTCGGTGGGACACTTGCGGGGGTCCCAGGCCCGTCTCCTCCCGGCCCAGAGGAGCAGCGCCAGGAGCAGCGCCAGCAGGAACCAGCACGGGTGGCTGCAGGCGCTCGGCAGCTCCATGGCTGCGGCGCGGGGCACGGCCGGGGCACGGGGACGGGGACGGGGACGGGGCCCGGCTGCGGCACCAGGCTGTGGCTGGGGGACAGAGTCCGGCCGGGGCCGGAGGTCACCCAAGGACCTTCGCCCAGCCCGGCAGCCCTGGCACGGCACGGCGTGGCATGGTCCCTGCTGCTCCCCGAGCCCCCAGGAGGGACAGAATCCCAGCATCCCAGCATGGCCGGGGGTTGGCAGGGCCCTCTGGGGTCCCCCAGCCCAGCCCCCTGCCCAAGCAGGGTCACCCAGAGCAGGGGGCACAGCACCGCGGCCAGGGGGGCTGGAATATCTCCAGAGAAGGAGACTCCACAGCCTCCCTGGGCAGCCTGGGCCAGGGCTCCGGCACCCTCAGAGGGAAGAAGTTCTTCCTCGGGTTCAGCTGGAGCTTCCTCTGCTCCAGTTTGTGCCCGTTGCCCCTTGTCCTGTCGCTGGGCACCACTGGGAAGAGTCTGGCCCCGGCCTCCTGACCCCCCCCCTGCAGATATTTAGAGGCATTTCGAAGGTCCCCTCGCAGCCTTCTCTTCTCCAGGCTGAACAAGCCCAGCTCCCTCAGCCTCTCCTCGTAGCAGAGATGTTCCAGTCCCCTCCTCATCCTCGCAGCCCTGCGCTGGGCTCTCTCCAGTAGCTCCTCATCTTTCTTGAAGTGGGGAGCCCAGCACTGGACCCAGCACTGCAGATAGGGCCTCCCCAGGGCAGTGTAGAGGGGAGGAGACCCTCCCTCGCCCTGCTGCCCACACTCCTCCTCATGCACCCCAGGATCCCATCGCCCTTCTTGGCACCCAGGGCACGCTGCTGGCTCAGGGTCACTCTGTCGTCCCCCAGCACTCCCAGTCCCTCAGAGCTGCTCTCCAGCAGGGCCGCCCCAGCCTGTCCTGGTGCCTGGGGTTGTTCCTCCCCAGGGGCAGGACCCTGCCCTTGCCCTGGTTGAACCCCATCAGGTTCCTCTCTGCCCAGCTCTCCACCTGCCCAGGTCTCGCTGGATCCAGCACAGCCTGACGCTGTGTCCACCGCTCCTCCCAGTTCGGTGTCACCAGCAAACTGGCTGACGGCCGGCAGGAAAGCCTCTTGGTGGGCTCGTACCCAGGGCAGGCGGGAGGCTGAGCCGTGGGTCCCCCGTGCCCCCTGGGCAGCCCCCCGCCACCCCGGCATGGCCACTGCAGACGGGCGATGCCCCCCGGGCAGCCCCAAGGTCCCCGTCCTGCCCCGCGGGGACACTCGGCCGCGAGCCGGGGCCGAAGCCACGGCCCCGCGGGAGCAGGGACCGCCGGAGGGGTCGGCCGGGGTGGGGGGCAGCCCCAGCGAGGGGCCCCGGGGTGCCGCGCTGCGCCCGGAGCACGCGGGGAGGCGGAGGAGGCTGGGGCGCGGGGACGGACGCGGGGCAGGGTGGGCGTCCGGGCAGCCCCTGCCCACCCCGTCCCGCCGGAGCAGCCCCGGCTCGAGGTCCCCAGCGTCGCCCCGGACCCCCACAGCCGGGAACTGGTTCTTTGTGGAGAAAACCGGGGTGCCAGCGCACGGCCCCGCGGCGGCTCGGGGCGCAGGGAGCAGAGCGGCTCGGGGGCGGCCGACCCCCGGAGACCCCCGCCGCGAAGCCACCCGGACATCTCACCCCCTCGAATCCCCTTTTTATTTCGGCGCAGCCCCGCGCCGCGTGCAGCGACCGGCGCGGGCGCGGTGACGGGTGCCCACCCAGGGCAGGGGTCTCTCCGGGAGCTCGGGCTGCGGACGAGCTCCGGGATGGGGGGCTTGGGGAGCGAGGGGGAGGACGGGGAGGAAGGCCACGGGCGGCGGCTGCCCTGCCAGCGCGGAGGGGGGTCCGCCGCCTTCAACGCCCACCATCGCCCGTGAGCCGCGGGGTCGCGAAGGCCGGGGGGGGCACGGCGGGGCGGACGGGTCGCAGCTCCCGCTTGGCCTCGTTCGTCTCCTGCTCTTCCTCCTCCTCCTCCTCCTCGCCGGGCTCCCTGCCGCCGCCCTGCTGGACGCTGACGCCGGGGGCCAGTGGGGCCGAGGCCAGCAAGCGGCCGAGCGGCCGGGGAGCGAGGGGCTGCAGGGACCCCAGGGAGGGCGGCCGCAGCCATGGCCCCCCCGCAGCGGCCGGACCCCCGGGCAGGGGCCAGCGGGCGGCGGGGGGTCGCGGCGTGGCCTCGGCGTCCAGCACCTCCACCCCGGGCCTGACCCAGCGCCGGGGCCGGCTGCCGGACCCCCGCCTGGGGACCCTCACCACGGGGACAGACCCCTCCGGCTTCGCCCCCGCGCCGCGCGGGGCCCCCTGTGACGGGAGCGTTACCGGGGGGGTGCAGCCCCCCGCCACCCCGCTCCCCTCCGGGTCCCTGTGGGGTGGCTGTGGCGGACGCCGTCCCTTGTCCAGGGGTCGCGGGGGGTCCGGCGGCGGGCAGGGAGCCGGGGGCCCGGGCGGGCAGAGCGGGGCTGGCGGGGGCCGGGCGCGGGGAGGGTCTCCATCGGGGGGCTGCGGAGCGGGGGGCGGCTGGCCCGGCAGCAGCTCCAGGTGCGATGGCCCCGGGTCGGGAGACGGGGGCTGCGCAGGGGGGTCCCGCCTTCCGCCGGAGTCCTGCGTGGGAGGGGGCCGGGGGGGACATGCTGTGGGCCGGGGGTGTCGAGGGGCCCGACGGCCCCCCCCCAACCCCCAAACCCCGGCCCAGGACCTCAGCCTCGGCCCCCCTGGGGGTCTCAGGGGTGTCCCGGGGTCCCGGGGGTGTCCCTGGGGTGTCCTGGGGGTGTCCTTGGGGTGTCCTGGGGGTGTCCCTGGGTCCCAGGGGTGTCCTGGGGGTGTCTCAGGGTCCCGAGGGAGTCCCAGGGGGTTCCTGGGGGGGTCCCGGGGGGTCCCAGGGGTGTCCCTGGGTCCCAGGGGTTCCTGGGGGTTTCCTGGGGGGTCCCTAGGGGGTCCCTGGGTCCCGGGGGTGTCCCGGAGGTGTCCCTGGGGTGTCCTGTGGGTGTCCCGGGGTCCCAGGTGGTCCCAGGGGTCCCAGGGGTGTCCCGGGGGTGTCTCTGGGTCCTGAGGGTGTCCCAGGGGTGTCCCTGGGGTGTCCGGGGGGGTCCCAGGGTGTCCCTGGTGTGTCCCAGGTGTGTCCCGGGGCCCCGAGGGTGTCCCCGAAGTGTCCCAGGCGGGTGCCAGGGTCCCGGAGGTGTCCCGGGGGGTCCCGGGAGGGGGGGTCCCGGTGGGGTCCAAGGGGTGTCCCTGGGTCCCGGGGGTGTCCCTGGGTCCTGGGGGTGCCCCAGGGGTGTCCCTGGGGTGTCGGGGGGGTCCCGGGGGGTCCCGGGAGTGTCCATGGGAGTCCCTGAGGTGTCCCTGGGGTGTCCCGGGGTTCCAAAGGTATCCCGGGGGGTCCCGGGGGTGTCCCTGGGGGGTCCCGGCGGGGTCCAAGGGGTGTCCCAGGGGTGCACCCCCTCCCCGCGAGGTCGGGGTCCGCCTCACCTGGGCGGGTCTCGAGACGGGGACGGAGCCCCGGGCCCAGGGGTCGGGGGGGCAGGGCGGGGGCTCCTCGTCCTCCCCCCCGGGCTCGGCGTCCCCGGGGTCCCGCGGCGGGGGGCGGCCCCGGGCCACCCGCACGATCTCGTCCCGCGCCCAGCCCACGGCCGCGGCCACGCTCTGCGGGGGGGGCAGCGCTCAGCCCCGGCTCGGGGGGGGTCGGGGGTCGCGGGGGGGGTTCGGTGGTCGCGGGAGGGGGTCGGGCGTCGTGGGGGGGGGTCAGGCGTCTCGGGAGGGGTCGGGGACCGGGAGGGGGTTCGGGGGTCGCGGAGGGGGGGGCCGGGGGTCGCGGGGGGTGTCGCGGGGCGCGGTTCGGGGGTCGCGGGAGGGGGTCGGGGGGGCTTCGGGGGTCGCAGGGGGGGTCGCGGGGGGGGTTAGGGTGT